>NW_028320641.1:222500-270740 GCF_062004578.1 Staurois parvus
TTTTGCTGGAATAACATGCATGGCAGAGGTGAAGTGTTGGTACTAAATCCCTGCAGATGTGCCCCGTGGTTCCCAAGTGCTTTTGAAACATCTTGCCGATGTGATCCTTACTGATTATTCCTTATGGCCTCTGAGCTTTGGGTGGATGGTCTTGGATAAAGAGCACAAATTTAGACCAACTATAATATGGGGTCTACCCAAATGGCATTCTGCCCATCCGATGTCTCCAGGATATAACCCAGGAAATCCACTGAAAAGATGTGGGTGTTGACAAAGCAAAAGTAGGCAGACTCTGCGAATATTCAGCTGCTACACAAACATTGCATCCTGGGACTTCTAATGTAACAGCAGCTGAAGATTCAAAGTCAGGAAACCCTTGAAGCACCAAAGCGGCATTTGCCTCTCCTAGAGTCTAACAGAATTATTTCACCTGTATGAGAGTAAAATGAAGAGGAATGGCAAAAAAAAGAAAGCAGAGACGCGATGGATAATCCAACTGAAAAACAAAGCAGGGAAGTGGGTGTGAATTACTGGCCCCCGGATCAATAACACCGCCTCTGCTCATTATAAATGTCTGTATGCGTACTGTGATTGGTCACTAGGGGGCAGTAACACAGCTGTAAAGTAACATGCCAAAAGTTTCGGCAATATTAAATCCAAAACAACCAAATATACATGACCAAATAAATGGAGAGAAAAAAAAAAAAAAAAAAAAAGTAAAAGGGAAGTCTTGTCCATACAATAATCTATTGTCCATCACCACCAAAACAAACCAATACAAAATGAGGATGATTCCCTTGGATCTTAATAGATGTTACACTTCCCTGAATGTTACATTGTATCTTCAGAATTGTCACATCAAACAGGAAACACCAAATATGAATGACAAATTCTTGCAGATGACAATTACATTACATAGATTCCTTGACTGTCAGATCGGCATTCTGTGGCTTCACTGTGGTCATGCACTCTCCTTGACAGCATTTGTAAGGGCATTCATAGGCAGACCATAAAAAAACCCCAAAAAACACCATCTATGCCCAAAGTGGATCTTTAATCTGTCCTTCAGATGACTCCACCTGAACCACCCCCAGGAAGAGCCTTTTCCCACATGTGCACCTTCGCAGGTGATTTCCAGTGCATTCGCAAAGACAGCAAAGGATTGAGACTTCCCTAATAGCCATCTTTGTGCAAACATGGGAAACCATGCGTGTGTGCATATGATCGGGAAAACCCATACATGTGCAGCTACGCCGCAGGGCTCGTCTGCGCATGTGAAGGACACATTGGAAGAAAAAAAAAATATATACTTTGTAGGTATACAATCCACACCTCAACTACTATACCCAAACTAATAAATGAGAAAAAAGATTTAACAATGCTCAATACCATGTACTCCTTATATAGCTATTAGTGGTGCACCAAAATGAAAATTCTACACAAAAAATGCAGGATGCACTTGGCCGAAAACTGAAACAGTGGACAGTGTTTAAGAAAAAAATATATATATATTTTTATATATGTATCCAGTAACATAAAATAACTTATACTGGAAAAAGAAAGAAGGAAAGAAGGAAAGGAGGGAGGGAGAGAAAGAAAGAAAGAAAGAAAGAAAGAAAGAAAGAAAAGAAGGGAGGGAAGGAAAGAAAGAAAGGGAGGGAGGGAAAGAAAGAAAGGAGGGAGGGAAAGAAAGAAAGGAGAGAAAGAAAGACAGACAGAAAGAGAGAAAGAGAAAGAAAGAAAGAAAAAGAGAGAAAGAAAAAGAGAGAGAGAGAGAGAGAGAGAGAGAGAGAGAGAGAGACACAGACAGAGACAGAGAAAGAAAGAGAGAAAGAAGGAAAGAGAAAGAGAAAGAGAAAGAGAAAGAGAAAGAGAAAGAGAAAGAGAAAGAGAAAGAGAAAGAGAAAGAGAAAGAGAAAGAGAAAGAGAGAGAGAGAGAGAAAGAAAGATAGAGAGAAAGAAAGAAAGATAGAGAGAAAGAAAGAAAGAAAGAAAGAGAAAAAGAAAGAAAGAGAAAAAGAAAGAAAGAAAGAAAGAAAGAAAGAAAGAGAAAGAAAGAAGGGAAAGAAAGAGAAAGAAAGAAGGGAAAGAAGGGAAAGAAAGAAAAGAAGGGAAAGAAAGAAAAGAAAGAAAAGAAAGGAAAAGAAAGAAATAAAAGAAAGAAAAGAAAAGGGAAAGAAAGAAAGAAAGAAAGAAAGAAAGGAAGAAAGAAAGAAAGAAAGAAAGAAAGAAGGAAGAAAGAAAAAGAAAGAAGTGAGCGAATGTGTGTGTATAGATGTATATGATCCACAATAATTTAAAGGATAAGTTCACCTTTTGATAAAAAATAAATGCACATTTTTTGCATTTATTTTTTGTTGCAGGAGCCTGTAATCAGATCACTGGTGCCATTCAGGACTCCTGCAGACCTGTCAGTACATCTGTGTGCCTGGACATCATGTATGAGCAAGCCGATGTATTCTTATAGGAACAATCAATGAACTAACACAGCACTCACAGCGCCGTGGTAATTCATTGAGAACTACAAGCCAACAGCCACTAAGGTATTCTGTGAATAAGTGATGCAGCCAGGCAGGAGGAGCCCGTACAGCTGCATTTTTTAAAAAAATGTTGGCAGCTAGTGGGAGGAGAAGATCCCCTGCAAGCTGGGGAAGCGGGGAGGTGTGTGGGGCAGTCCTTTCTTAACATGTTACATGTAACACCCTGAATATGGATGTAACGTTCTGAAAGGTAAACTTTTCCTTCACAAAAAAACCCAAAACCCACCAAAAAAAAAAAGAAATCGGCATTATCTGTAAAACACCGATAACCCTATTTTCAGCCAATAATTTTCAGCGGCCAATGTATCAGTGCATCACTAATAGATATACAGAAGATATGAGCTTGTTAAGCGTGCATTTATTATCAGGTAAGACTCATAGGCGTCAATGTATAAAAAATTCGTAGGACAAATGTCACAAGCATTTGCCTATCCCTCTCGAATCTGGCTGTATTTTTCTTCAAGTGATTGTAAAGGAATTTTTTTTTTTTTTTAATACCAAATATTCCTATACTTACCTGCTCTGCACAACAGAATTGCATAGAGTGGTCCAGAACCTGCTCTTCTCAGGACCCCTTGCTGGCATTCCTGGTTCCTCCCCTACACCAAGTACCCCCAATGGAAAGTCTCTTCCCATGGAGATACTCGTGTGGGCTCGCTCTTGAACCCCACTGCTTTGTCCATTGACTTGGCCCCGCCTCCCACTCCCTTGTCACTGGCTCTGGTTTACAGCAGTGGGAGCCAATGGCTGCTGCTGAGTCGGCAAAAGCCAGGAAGACCTGGAAGTGAGGGGAGAAAAGAGCTGCAGATGTGCACAGTGCTGGATCGAGTCTGGGCTCAGGGAAGTGTAAAGTGGCCAATACCGATGCCAAAATATTTTTTACCTTCATGCAAGGAATGCATTAAAAGTGGTTGTAAAAGCTGAAGGTTTTCTACCTTCATGCTTTCTATGCTGAAAGATAGTGACCCTATCACTATGGCCTTCTGGGAACAACAGAGATCACTTGAGTCTCCGAGAGACAAAAGAAGCCACTAGTGCTCACACACAAAAAAAAAATAATATACTAGTTGGGGTGGAGTTGGCCTTAAAGCTGATAACAAAAAAGGTTAAAACAAAAGTAAAAAAAATAAAACTATGCTGACAAAATGACACATGATGACATAAAGATGATGTCATGAGATGGGAATGCACCATGCTGGCGGGGGGGGGATGGGTTGGATGGAGGCAGTACAAGCACATGGAAGATGAAGTGGTCATGCAGTTAGTGCAGCTTCACCTGACTGCCCCACAGACTCGGAAGTGGAGAGCGCACTAGTGGACCTGGAATGACGTCGAGAGGCTGCAAGAAGAAGGAATGGCAGAAGACCCACAGGGTTAACACGCAGAAAACATGAAGACACAACAAGCGTACATACATGACCCTGAGATTACCAGGGACCACTGGGGGCCCATGGAGGTGAAAATGGGACATAAATCAGAGTGTGAGCTTCACGGCAAAACCGACTCAAACTTTCAATGTCACGGGAACACTGTCACCTGAGTCTACTCAATGAATTCTGGAAAGGTTAACGCAATCATTACACAGATTTTTGTGGTACCATTTATATCTTTAAAAAAAAAAAGAAAAAAAAAAGAAACAATAAGACTCCCTCCTGTCTGAAAGTCATCGGCGGTCATAAATCCCCAATCAACTAAGATTCAGTCTTGGCTGCAGCGGGAGGCAATGATAGGCTGCAGCCAGAAGCAGGCAGTAAAGACTGCACAGCAATGAAGAGCCTGACCCCTGCTGGTAAAAAAAAGGTAGTACTGCACTTAACGCCTTAGTCAGTGAAGTGCTTCCTTCACTACCCATTGACAAGACTTGACTGTTCGGGCGCTTAGAGCCGTGTTTCTCAACCTTTTTTCAGTCAAGGCGCCCTTTAAAATTATGGGCAGTCCTGAGGCACCCTTTAAAATAATGAACAGTTATAAGGAACCCCATTCTAAAATGGGGTGCCTCAAGACTGTCCATTTTAAAAGGGCACCCCATTTTATTCCAATAGTTTTATATAATGCAGCATCCACACATGTAGGACACCCAACATTAGAGGTGATTTATTCTTCCAAAGCAAATACACTTTTTCACACTGGTACTGACTAGTGTTCCAATGTTTCTCTTCTCCCTCCATTTTTATCCATCACTGAACTAATGTGACCCCAGGACTGATGGAGAGGGGCGGGGGAGGGTCAAACTAGGATGCTGTGTAGGCAGCGGACATCCTCCTTATCAACGGATGACGTCATTGGTTGTCAGGATGCCGGAAGGTCGTAATGGCGCACAATGAAAACCTGTGGCTTTGCGTAACTAAAAGGTAGGCTTGTTCCACCCGCTGGCTTGTATACCAGCTTTGGGCAACTTGTAGAAATTTTGCCAAGGCACCCCAAGGTGTCCGAGCACCCTGGTTGAGAAAGACTGGCTTAGAGAACAGACTGGAAAGCCTGCCCCCCCCCCCCCCCCCCACAGGCTATTGCTTCCACTGTTAAGCCAGCTTTATCAGCAACCACCCTCTTCCAACTTCTTTTGTCCCTGCCCAACCAAGTTTAGCAGAGCCATGCCTAAATGTTAAAGAAGAACTCTACAGTCCCTACTAGAGGGCTGGCAGATCATGCCTACACTTCCAACTACCCTCTAAAGTCTATGGACAGCTTTATTCAGGACCTAGAAGCTAAAGAACTAGAAAAGCTTTGGACTGGGAATTGTCTGCAACATAATCATCAAAACCACTAGGTAACCTATATTACAGGAATACTTGGGAACGGTCATCCTTATTACTTTTGGCCATCAGAAGGTCTCATCTTTGATAATAAACTGGATTATTACACTATAGGGTCAAAAGTATGCGGCCATCCCTCCAAATGATGGCAATCAGGTGCACAGAGCCGGGCTTCATAAACACATGGGGGAGATTTGCTAAAACTGGAGCACACAGAATCTGGTGCAGTTGTGCCTGGTAGCCAATTGGCTTCTAACATCAACTTTTTCAATTAAGCATTGACAATAAACCTGGAAGCTGGTTATTTTGCAGAGCCTCAGAGCCAGAGAAAGGAATGTGGTGCTACTACCTATGCAGACAGGGGCTCAGGGCTTCAGCAAAATGGCCGCCACCGGCAAGAACAAACAGGAGTAATGCTGGAGGCAATTTACAGCACATACTAATTTTGGTAGCATAATTATTAATGTGGACTGTAGTTTGCTTGCTAAATACATTTTTTTAACAAATTATTATGGGTAAGTTACACTTTTAAGGATGAGCTACTGCCAATTCCTGCCCTTTACCACTTACCTTCCTGATACCTAGGTAAATCTCAGTGCTTCTATGGAGCTCATAACCTATTCTCCTAATATTCAGAACTAATCACAGAGCTTCATATGAGGCTCAAGACTTCATAATTAAAGTTACCCTAAATGTATCACATATTAAAAAACACAGATCTCTCAACATGCTTTAGGCCCATTTCACACGAGCCGAACCAATCGGGTCCACCTGTCCGTTTCTCAAGCAGACCCGATCGGACTCTGCATTGCTCTCTATGGTGCGGTGGATGTAAAAAGACATGTGTCAGCTGACATCCGCCTGCATCCGATCCGGTAAAAACAGTCGGATGGGGATCTGTTCCCCTTCCGTCTGGCAGATCAGACTGGATGACAGTCGGATGGAAACCGACAGGCGGTCCGTTTCCATCCGAAAGCCCACAGAGGACAGCTGGCTGTGTCTGTTCTGAATAAGCGGAACAGACATAGACCGGTCATCCACAGATCCCCAACTGAGCAAGCGGATCTGCTGCGTGTGAAAGGGGCCTTAGACATGCATGGAGCAGTGACAGAAAAACACCAAGACAACAGTATGGAATGTCTGCAGAGAATTTAAACAAGAACTCTATTTTTTTTTTTTTTTCCAATTTACTGTCTCACTGATTGCAGATAGTACAGATATACTTCTGCCACTTCGATGTCCAAGATATGGGAGTCCTACACAGCAGCGGTCGTGCTGTTTGCACCCTCTTCTCCACTTGCTCAATGGACCATTCACAAAATCCAACGTTTCCTGTGCACAGGCAGAGGGAGAGGAGGGGAAGGCAAAGAGGCTGCTGTGTAGGAGGGCTGTACCTCTCTTCTCTCAGAGCGTGGGAGTATAACGAAAGCTATACTAATGGCACACAGTGACCCAGTAAATTGTAAATGATAGGGAAAGATCTGGAAACTGGCATACATCTCCTTGCATGGCACCAAATTTTAAAGGATAAGTAGTGCCAAAACTCTCCATTGTCGGTGGACGTCACACCGCCAGTCCGGACCGGAGAGATCCTGACAAAGCTGGGATCCAGCCAGATGCTTGGACTGGCCGCTTGCTCAGCCTCTCAGCGCAGTGTCGCTCCTGCCTCCTCCACAGCCCGTTACTCCTGCCTCCTCCACAGCCCGTTACTCCTGCCTCCTCCACAGCCCCTTGCTCCTGCCTCCTCCACAGCCCCTTGCTCCTGCCTCCTCCACAGCCCGCCGCTTCAGTGAGCGCTGGAGGGACAGAGCAGAGGGCTGGTGACTGACAGTCTTTGCTCACTGAAGACCGGGAATGGAGAGATCAGCGGTCTTTGATTGCGCACTTCTGCCTTGGAGGCAGCGGGGGACATGCAGCATCGGAGCGCTGGAGGGACAGAGCAGAGGGCTGGTGACTGACAGTCTTTGCTCACTGAAGACCGGGAACGGAGAGATCAGCGGTCTTTGATTGCTCACTTCTGCCTTGGAGGCAGCGGGGGACATGCAGCATCGGAGTGCTGGAGGGACAGAGCAGAGGGCTGGTGACTGACAGTCTTTGCTCACTGAAGACCGGGAACGGAGAGATCAGCGGTCTTTGATTGCTCACTTCTGCCTTGCAGGCGGCGTGGGACATGCAGCATCGGATCGATGCTGCATCCACCTAGGTGGGTATGATTGTTTGTTTTTTGTAATCACACATTGTTTTTCCTAGAGTTCTTCTTTTATAATTGCTAGATCAGAAATCAGGAATTTCACTAAATGTAGTGATATTTTATATTAGTGCCACGCATATATCTCCATATACTGTACACAATCTACTAAGTGCATCAAAAAACATATAACAAACACTTGTGAATGTTATAATGACCACAACTTTTAGTCCTTTATATGTGATAATATCCGTGCATATATAAAAACTTGTGCCAGACAGGTGCTCCTTTTTTCTTGTATACACATATATTCTTCTATGTGCTCCTCCACCGGAGACAGTTATATTCTCACCTCCTTCTATGACCCAAATTTCATAGGTCAAATAGCGCTTTTCCCTTTAACCCGGGTAGGTATAAGGTATTGCAGACAAGGGCGCGCTCTCATCGTGCATTACCGCGGTACACCACGTATTCATTGTTACTGTCTTGTCTCATGTTCTGTCCCCCTTGCAACTGTACAGCGCTGAGCATACCCTTTGGCGCTATATAAATACTGTATAAAAATAATAATAATGTATTGTGTAAAAAATGGATATATACTCACAAACCAAAAGGAAATAAAAGCAGGATAAGTGGTCCGCAATAACAGTCAATACAATACTGTGCCCTTAATAGGGATAACTGACACGTTTCGGGAGGCGAACCCCCTTCCTCAGAGCGGAGATATCCTTTGGTCTCCATGGGGACTTGAGCGCTGGTTTCATTTTGTTTGTCATAAGGTATTGCTAGCTCCACTCCCCTCCTCACTCTGCTGCAGATGATCTCGCTTCCTTCTTTATCCCACAAATCCTCCGCATATGTAAACAGAAATGCTTGACAGTGTAGTACTCAAATACTGTATAATTTATTAAAATAACAAAGTGCACTCACATTTAAAAGTGCCCTGCTGGGGCACCACAGCAAAAACGTGACTACCTCAGGAGAAAGTGACGTCACGCGTAGGGAGGGCCGATGACGTCAAGTAGCAAAACCAGACGTTTACGAACTGCCATCTTGGAATTTCCTTGAAGGCATTGGATTTAATATTTAATAGGCGTTTTTACTATGGTGTCCCAGCAGGACTTAACACTTTTAAATGTAAGTGCACTTTGTTATGCAATTTGGGTCCTAGAAGGAGGTGAGAGTATAGTTGTCTCTGGTGGAGGAGCACATATAAGAATACCATCCAGACCATCCTGAACTCAGCGGCTAGACTCATCCACCTCACCACCCGCTCCACCTCTGCCACCCCCCTCTGCCTCTCCCTCCACTGGATCCCGATTGCCCAACGCATCAAATTTAAACTCCTAACCCTGACCTTCAAAGCCAATCACAACACTGCCCCTGACTACCTCACCAACCTGATCCCCAAGTACCGCCCTACCCGTACCCTTCGCTCCTCACAGGACCTCCTTCTATCCTGCTCCCTGGTCTCCTCCTCCCATGCACGACTGCAGGACTTCTGCAGGCCCTCCCCCATCCTCTGGAACTCACTGCCCCAATCCATCAGACTGTCGCCTTCCCTCTTCACATTCAGGCGCTCCCTCAAAACCCATCTCTTCAGGGAAGCCTACCCCACCCTCACCTAACGGCCATTCTCCCTCTTTCCTCCCACCCCTCATTCCCCTCAGCCACTTCCTACTGTACCACTACCCCCTCCCTCCTAGATTGTAAGCTCGAAAGAGTAGGGCCCTCTTACCCCTCGTACGTTGTCTGTTGTCGTTGTACTGTGCCATGTATTGTCCCCCCCTCTATTGTACAGCGCTGAGCAAACCCTTTGGCGCTATATAAACTCCATGTAATAAATAATAATAATATATGTGGATACAAGAAAAAAGGAGCACCTGTCTGGCACAAGTTTTTATGTATGCACGGATAATATCACATATGAAGGACTATAGGTTGTGGTCATTATAATTATTCACAAGTGTTTACGTTATATGTTTTTTGATGCACTTAGTAGATTGTGTACAGTATACGGAGATATATGTGCGGCATTAATAGAACATATCACTATACATGTATGTGGAAACACGTGTCAGCAGCACTAGTGTACACAGGAGGCTGTTTTTTGTTTTTTTGCGCTGAAGTTTTTATTGTATACATTTCACTAAATGTATTTTTAATTTCCAATAAAAGAAGACCACTGTGCCAAGAATTTTTCATGAACCTATTGAAACAATTGAGTCCTGTCCGTGATACTTTTTTTATTTGCACTAACATACAATTTTGAGGACAAGCTTTCGGGGAGTGTCCCCTACAGGTCTTTTACTTTCCTAGAACAGTTTAGTGTATGCTCCTTCTCAGCGCCAGTCATAGCCAGCCATTGGGTAAGTGCCGCTGAAGGTCTGAGGAACCTGGTCCTCTGCAACCTCCAACTATCCTCTGGATGAGCTTAAATAGGTCCATGAGGTGATTGTAGCCGTATTAGTGCATTTTCGACAGAAACAATTGAGTCCTGTCCGTGATACTTTTTTTATTTGCACTAACATACAATTTTGAGGACAAGCTTTCGGGGAGTGTCCCCTTCTTCAAGGTGCAAGCAGTACTACTCACAAAGTTTTAGCAGAATGTTAGAAGAGATGTGGGGGATGAAAAAAAAAAAAGGGAGACTAGAGATAAGACACAGCAAGAGCAAAGACTGGGGGGGGGGACAACACTCACAGAGGGAGTCATGGGATTCCTCAATCATTATCCAACAGTTTCATGACTATCACCTCAAGCATTGACTCCCTCTGTGAGTGTTGTGTCCCCCCCCCAGTCTTTGCTCTTGCTGTAAACACAAATGCTCCTGCGCTTGGGGATGGACTCGATGCTGCAACCACATTAACTAGTTGCCGACCGCAGATAGCCGAATGACGGCTTCACTGCGGCCGGCCAGTTCTGAGTTGACGTCATATGACGTCCTCCCAGAACGCGCTCTCCTGCGCGCACCCGGCGATCTCCGTGATCACTGTGTCCTACGGACACAGCTGATCACGTGATGTGGTAAAAGGCCAATCACAGCAGCCTTTTACCACGTGATCAGCGGTGTCCAATGACACGCTGATCAGAGGGAAATGCGAGTGCCGGTTCTCGGCTGCACTTTCCTCACGCTGTCAGATCGTCAGGAAAGTACTGCCGAGAACCGGCAGTTGTCAGAGCGAGGATCAGCACCGATCATCAGGGCACTGATCATCAGTGCCCTGATGATCGGTGCCCAGCAGTGCCACTCGCAAGTTCCGCCCACCTGTGCCCAGCAGTGCGCCCACTAGCTCCGCCCACCTGTGCCCAGCAGATCACCCACCTGTGCCCAGCAGTGCACCCACCTGTGCCCAGAAGTGCCACCTACCTGTGCCCAGCAGTGCCACCCACCTGTGCCCAGCCACGTGTGCCCACCAGTGCCACCCACCTGTGCCCACCCACGTGTGCCCACCCACGTGTGCCCACCAGTGCCACCCACCAGTGCAGCCCAGCAGTGCCGCCAGTGTGTCCAGCGGTTGTGCCAGTCAGTGCCGCCAGTCAGTGCCCAGCAGTGGTGCCAGTCAGTGCCGTCTATCAGTACCCATCATCAGTGTCACCTATCAGTGCCGCCTATCAGTGCTGCATATTAGTGCCGCCTATCCGTGACACCTCATTAGTGCTGTCTATCAGTGCCCTTTAGTGCTGCCTATCAGTGCCCATCAGTGCCGCCTATCAGTGCCCATCAGTGCTGCCTCATCAACGCACATCAGTGAAGGAGAAAAATTACCTGTTTGAAAAATTTTATAATAGAAACAAAGAAACTTTTTTTTTTTTCAAATTTTTTGCACTTTTTTTATTTATAGCGCAAAAAGTAAAGCGCCCAGCGGCGATTAAATACCACCAAAAGAAAGCTCTATTTGTGAGAAAAAAATGATCAAAATTTCACATGGGTACAATGTTGCATGACCGCGCAATTGTCAAAGTGCGGCAGCGCTGAAAGCTGAAAATTTGCCTGGTAAATAAGGGGGTATAAGTGCCTGGTAGGCAAGTGGTTAAGAATGTCCTGGAACATGCACACCTTGCTGCCCTCAACAGACCGGGGGAATCCAAATATACTGAATGAGGAAAGAACAAAGAGGGCGCACAGGCCTAGTGCATTACCATAAAAAATGTTTAATAAGAAATAAAATAGGTGTTGTACTCACAACCGTCAATAAAGTCAAGGCACATCATAAAGAACAGCTGGGTCAACACCGCGCTGAGTAACAGTCCGTAATGGGGTGTGTAGACATCCAATAGGCTGACGCGTTTCGAGGACTTGCCTCTTCCTCCTGCTCTTGCTATGTCTTATCTCTAGTCTCTTTATTTTTTTTTCATCCCCATCTCTTCTAACATTCTGCTAAAACTTTGTGAGCAGTACTGCTTGCACCTTGAAGAAGGGGACACTCCCCGAAAGCTTGTCCTCAAAATTGTATGTTAGTGCAAATAAAAAAAGTACGTCAGTACTCAATTGTTTCTATAGAAAATGCACTAATATGGCTACAATCACCTCATGGACCTATTTAAGCTCATCCAGAGGATAGTTGGAGGTTGCAGAGGACCAGGTTCCTCAGACCATCAGCAGCACTTACCCAATGGCTGGCTATGACTGGTGCTGAGAAGGAGCATACACTGAACTGTTCTAGGAAAGTAAAAGACCTGCAGCTCCCCTAACATCCTGGCGGGAAAGGAGGGGTCAGGTTGTTTGGGAGAACAGTAAGGGATGAGGATTTGGGGGAGGGTTGTTTGGGAGAACAGTAAGGGATGAGGATTTGGGGGAGGGTTGTTTGGGAGAACAATAAGGGATGAGGATTTGGGGGGAGGGTTGTTTGGGAGAATAGTAAGGGATGAGGATTTGGGGGAGGGTTGTTTGGGAGAACAGTAAGGGATGAGGATTTGGGGGGAGGGTTGTTTGGGAGAACAGTAAGGGATGAGGATTTGGGGGGAGGGTTGTTTGGGAGAACAGTAAGGGATGAGGATTTGGGGGGAGGGTTGTTTGGGAGAACAGTAAGGGATGAGGATTTGGGGGGAGGGTTGTTTGGGAGAACAATAAGGGATGAGGATTTGGGGGGAGGGTTGTTTGGGAGAATAGTAAGGGATGAGGATTTGGGGGGAGGGTTGTTTGGGAGAACCGTAAGGGATGAGGATTTGGGGGGAGGGTTGTTTGGGAGAACAGTAAGGGATGAGGATTTGGGAGGAGGGTTGTTTGGGAGAACAGTAAGGGATGAGGATTTGGGGGGAGGGTTGTTTGGGAGAATAGTAAGGGATGAGGATTTGGGGGGGGAGGGTTGTTTGGGAGAACAGTAAGGGATGAGGATTTGGGGGGAGGGTTGTTTGGGAGAATAGTAAGGGATGAGGATTTGGGGGGGGGGGGTTGTTTGGGAGAACAGTAAGGGATGAGGATTTGGGGGGGAGGGTTGTTTGGGAGAATAGTAAGGGATGAGGATTTGGGGGGGAGGGTTGTTTGGCAGAATAGTAAGGGATGAGGATTTGGGGGGAGGGTTGTTTGGGAGAATAGTAAGGGATGAGGATTTGGGGGGAGGGTTGTTTGGGAGAATGGTAAGGGATGAGGATTTGGGGGGGAGGGTTGTTTGGGAGAATAGTAAGGGATGAGGATTTGGGGGGGAGGGTTGTTTGGGAGAATAGTAAGGGATGAGGATTTGGGGGGAGGGTTGTTTGGGAGAACAGTAAGGGATGAGGATTTGGGGGGAGGGTTGTTTGGGAGAACAGTAAGGGATGAGGATTTGGGGGAGAATTGTTTGGGAGAACAGTAAGGGATGAGGATTTGGGGGGGGGGGTTGTTTGGGAGAACCGTAAGGGATGAGGATTTGGGGGAGGGTTGTTTGGGAGAACAGTAAGGGATGAGGATTTGGGGGGAGGGTTGTTTGGGGAGAACAGTAAGGGATGAGGATTTGGGGGGAGGGTTGTTTTGGAAGAACAGTAAGGGATGAGGATTTGGGGGGAGGGTTGTTTGGGAGTACAGTAAGGGATGAGGATTTGGGGGGAGGGTTGTTTGGGAGTACAGTAAGGGATGAGGATTTGGGGGGAGGGTTGTTTGGAAGAATAGTAAGGGATGAGGATTTGGGGGGAGGGTTGTTTGGAAGAACAGTAAGGGATGAGGATTTGGGGGGAGGGTTGTTTGGGAGAACAGTAAGGGATGAGGATTTGGGGGGAGGGTTGTTTGGGAGAACAGTAAGGGATGAGGATTTGGGGGAGGGTTGTTTGGGAGAACAATAAGGGATGAGGATTTGGGGGGAGGGTTGTTTGGGAGAATAGTAAGGGATGAGGATTTGGGGGAGGGTTGTTTGGGAGAACAGTAAGGGATGAGGATTTGGGGGGAGGGTTGTTTGGGAGAACAGTAAGGGATGAGGATTTGGGGGGAGGGTTGTTTGGGAGAACAGTAAGGGATGAGGATTTGGGGGGAGGGTTGTTTGGGAGAACAGTAAGGGATGGGATTTGGGGGGAGGGTTGTTTGGGAGAACAATAAGGGATGAGGATTTGGGGGGAGGGATGTTTGGGAGAATAGTAAGGGATGAGGATTTGGGGGGAGGGTTGTTTGGGAGAACCGTAAGGGATGAGGATTTGGGGGGAGGGTTGTTTGGGAGAACAGTAAGGGATGAGGATTTGGGAGGAGGGTTGTTTGGGAGAACAGTAAGGGATGAGGATTTGGGGGGAGGGTTGTTTGGGAGAATAGTAAGGGATGAGGATTTGGGGGGGGAGGGTTGTTTGGGAGAACAGTAAGGGATGAGGATTTGGGGGGAGGGTTGTTTGGGAGAATAGTAAGGGATGAGGATTTGGGGGGGGGGGTTGTTTGGGAGAACAGTAAGGGATGAGGATTTGGGGGGGAGGGTTGTTTGGGAGAATAGTAAGGGATGAGGATTTGGGGGGGAGGGTTGTTTGGCAGAATAGTAAGGGATGAGGATTTGGGGGGAGGGTTGTTTGGGAGAATAGTAAGGGATGAGGATTTGGGGGGAGGGTTGTTTGGGAGAATGGTAAGGGATGGGATTTGGGGGGGAGGGTTGTTTGGGAGAATAGTAAGGGATGAGGATTTGGGGGGGAGGGTTGTTTGGGAGAATAGTAAGGGATGAGGATTTGGGGGGTGGGTTGTTTGGGAGAACAGTAAGGGATGAGGATTTGGGGGGAGGGTTGTTTGGGAGAACAGTAAGGGATGAGGATTTGGGGGGAGAATTGTTTGGGAGAACAGTAAGGGATGAGGATTTGGGGGGGGGGTTGTTTGGGAGAACGTAAGGGATGAGGATTTGGGGGAGGGTTGTTTGGGAGAACAGTAAGGGATGAGGATTTGGGGGGAGGGTTGTTTGGGAGAACAGTAAGGGATGAGGATTTGGGGGGAGGGTTGTTTTGGAAGAACAGTAAGGGATGAGGATTTGGGGGGAGGGTTGTTTGGGAGTACAGTAAGGGATGAGGATTTGGGGGGAGGGTTGTTTGGGAGTACAGTAAGGGATGAGGATTTGGGGGGAGGGTTGTTTGGAAGAATAGTAAGGGATGAGGATTTGGGGGGAGGGTTGTTTGGAAGAACAGTAAGGGATGAGGATTTGGGGGGAGGGTTGTTTGGAAGAACAGTAAGGGATGAGGATTTGGGGGGGGGGTTGTTTGGAAGAACAGTAAGGGATGAGGATTTGGGGGGAGGGTTGTTTGGAAGAACAGTAAGGGATGAGGATTTGGGGGGAAGGGTTGTTTGGGAGAACAGTAAGGGATGAGGATTTGGGGGGAGGGTTGTTTGGGAGAATAGTAAGGGATGAGGATTTGGGGGGAGGGTTGTTTAGAACAGTAAGGGATGAGGATTTGGGGGGAGGGTTGTTTTGGAGAATAGTAAGAAATGAGGATTTGGGGGGGAGGGTTGTTTGGGAGAACAGTAAGGGATGAGGATTTGGGGGGAGGGTTGTTTGGAAGAATAGTAAGGGATGAGGATTTGGGGGGGGGGGGGGTTGTTTGGAAGAACAGTAAGGGATGAGGATTTGGGGGGAGGGTTGTTTGGGAGAACAGTAAGGGATGAGGATTTGGGGGGGGGGGGTTGTTTGGAAGAACAGTAAGGGATGAGGATTTGGGGGGAGGGTGTTTGGGAGAACAGTAAGGGATGAGGATTTGGGGGGGAGGGTTGTTTGGGAGAACAGTAAGGGATGAGGATTTGGGGGGAGGGTTGTTTGGGAGAATAGTAAGGGATGAGGATTTGGGGGGAGGGTTGTTTGGGAGAATAGTAAGGGATGAGGATTTGGGGGGAGGGTTGTTTGGGAGAACAGTAAGGGTGAGGATTTGGGGGGAGGGTTGTTTGGGAGAACAGTAAGGGATGAGGATTTGGGGGGGGGGGGTTGTTTGGGAGAATGGTAAGGGATGAGGATTTGGGGGGAGGGTTGTTTGGGAGAATGGTAAGGGATGAGGATTTGGGGGGGAGGGTTGTTTGGGAGAATAGTAAGGGATGAGGATTTGGGGGGGAGGGTTGTTTGGCAGAATAGTAAGGGATGAGGATTTGGGGGGAGGGTTGTTTGGGAGAATAGTAAGGGATGAGGATTTGGGGGGAGGGTTGTTTGGGAGAATGGTAAGGGATGAGGATTTGGGGGGGAGGGTTGTTTGGGAGAATAGTAAGGGATGAGGATTTGGGGGGAGGGTTGTTTGGGAGAATAGTAAGGGATGAGGATTTGGGGGGAGGGTTGTTTGGGAGAATAGTAAGGGATGAGGATTTGGGGGGAGGGTTGTTTGGGAGAACAGTAAGGGATGAGGATTTGGGGGGAGAATTGTTTGGGAGAACAGTAAGGGATGAGGATTTGGGGGAGGGTTGTTTGGGAGAACCGTAAGGGATGAGGATTTGGGGGAGGGTTGTTTGGGAGAACCGTAAGGGATGAGGATTTGGGGGGAGGGTTGTTTGGGAGAACAGTAAGGGATGAGGATTTGGGGGGAGGGTTGTTTGGGAGAACAGTAAGGGATGAGGATTTGGGGGGAGGGTTGTTTGGAAGAATAGTAAGGGATGAGGATTTGGGGGGGGGGGGTTGTTTGGAAGAACAGTAAGGGATGAGGATTTGGGGGGAGGGTTGTTTGGGAGAACAGTAAGGGATGAGGATTTGGGGGGGGGGGTTGTTTGGAAGAACAGTAAGGGATGAGGATTTGGGGGGAGGGTTGTTTGGGAGAACAGTAAGGATGAGGATTTGGGGGGGAGGGTTGTTTGGGAGAACAGTAAGGGATGAGGATTTGGGGGGAGGGTTGTTTGGGAGAATAGTAAGGGATGAGGATTTGGGGGGAGGGTTGTTTGGGAGAATAGTAAGGGATGAGGATTTGGGGGGAGGGTTGTTTGGGAGAACAGTAAGGGATGAGGATTTGGGGGGAGGGTTGTTTGGGAGAACAGTAAGGGATGAGGATTTGGGGGGGGGGGTTGTTTGGGAGAATGGTAAGGGATGAGGATTTGGGGGGGAGGGTTGTTTGGGAGAATGGTAAGGGATGAGGATTTGGGGGGAGGGTTGTTTGGGAGAATGGTAAGGGATGAGGATTTGGGGGGGGGGGGTTGTTTGGGAGAATGGTAAGGGATGAGGATTTGGGGGGAGGGTTGTTTGGGAGAATGGTAAGGGATGAGGATTTGGGGGGGGAGGGTTGTTTGGCAGAATAGTAAGGGATGAGGATTTGGGGGGAGGGTTGTTTGGGAGAATAGTAAGGGATGAGGATTTGGGGGGAGGGTTGTTTGGGAGAATGGTAAGGGATGAGGATTTGGGGGGGAGGGTTGTTTGGGAGAATGGTAAGGGATGAGGATTTGGGGGGGGAGGGTTGTTTGGGAGAATAGTAAGGGATGAGGATTTGGGGGGAGGGTTGTTTGGGAGAATAGTAAGGGATGAGGATTTGGGGGGAGGGTTGTTTGGGAGAACAGTAAGGGATGAGGATTTGGGGGGAGAATTGTTTTGGAGAACAGTAAGGGATGAGGATTTGGGGGGAGGGTTGTTTGGGAGAACCGTAAGGGATGAGGATTTGGGGGAGAGCGTTGTTTGGAAGAACAGTAAGGGATGAGGATTTGGGGGGAGGGTTGTTTGGAAGAACAGTAAGGGATGAGGATTTGGGGGGAGGGTTGTTTGGGAGAACAGTAAGGGATGAGGATTTGGGGGAGAGCGTTGTTTGGAAGAACAGTAAGGGATGAGGATTTGGGGGGAGGGTTGTTTGGAAGAACAGTAAGGGATGAGGATTTGGGGGGAGGGTTGTTTGGAAGAACAGTAAGGGATGAGGATTTGGGGGGGGGGGGGTTGTTTGGAAGAACAGTAAGGGATGAGGATTTGGGGGGAAGGGTTGTTTGGGAGAACAGTAAGGGATGAGGATTTGGGGGGAGGGTTGTTTGGGAGAACAGTAAGGGATGAGGATTTGGGGGAGGGTTGTTTTGGAGAATAGTAAGAAATGAGGATTTGGGGGGAGGGTTGTTTGGGAGAACAGTAAGGGATGAGGATTTGGGGGGGGGGGGGGTTGTTTGGAAGAACAGTAAGGGATGAGGATTTGGGGGGAGGGTTGTTTGGGAGAACAGTAAGGGATGAGGATTTGGGGAGAGGGTTGTTTGGAAGAATAGTAAGGGATGAGGATTTGGGGGGGGGGGGGGGGTTGTTTGGAAGAACAGTAAGGGATGAGGATTTGGGGGGAGGGTTGTTTGGGAGAACAGTAAGGGATGAGGATTTGGGGGGGAGGGTTGTTTGGGAGAACAGTAAGGGATGAGGATTTGGGGGGAAGGGTTGTTTGGGAGAACAGTAAGGGATGAGGATTTGGGGGGAGGGTTGTTTGGGAGAATAGTAAGGGATGAGGATTTGGGGGGAGGGTTGTTTGGGAGAACGGTAAGGGATGAGGATTTGGGGGAGAGGGTTGTTTGGAAGAATAGTAAGGGATGAGGATTTGGGGGGGGGGGGGGGGTTGTTTGGGAGAACAGTAAGGGATGAGGATTTGGGGGGAGGGTTGTTTGGAGAGAACAGTAAGGGATGAGGATTTGGGGGGAGGGTTGTTTGGGAGAATAGTAAGGGATGAGGATTTGGGGGGGAGGGTTGTTTGGGAGAACGGTAAGGGATGAGGATTTGGGGAGAGGGTTGTTTGGAAGAATAGTAAGGGATGAGGATTTGGGGGGGGGGGGTTGTTTGGGAGAACAGTAAGGGATGAGGATTTGGGGGGGAGGGTTGTTTGGGAGAACAGTAAGGGATGAGGATTTGGGGGGAGGGTTGTTTGGGAGAACAGTAAGGGATGAGGATTTGGGGGGGGAGGGTTGTTTGGGAGAATAGTAAGGGATGAGGATTTGGGGGGAGGGTTGTTTGGGAGAATAGTAAGGGATGAGGATTTGGGGGGGGGGGGGGGGAGGATTCGCAGTCTGGCAGTACTCACCGAGAGGTGCAAAGCCCCTGGCGGGACTTGTGTCACGGCTGCTCTCACGGCTGGTGTCGCGGCTGCACCCCTGACTCATGCTGGGTCGGGGAATGCGGCTGCTCCGGGCTAGCATGCGATGTGGAAAGGCAGCACATTAATACATCGTGTATAGACAGAAAAAATAGAAATCTATAACTAAAGTGGAGGTCAAAGCTGTTAATACAGAGAATCCACTCATTGCAACACAGAAGAGACAAAGACGGCATCATTCACTTCACAATGACAGGATGGAGACCACGGCACAACACAGACATCTCAATGCTGGGAAATAGCACGGCTATGCTGTTATATACAGGAGGGAAAGGTTAACTGGTAAGGAAAATGGGGACATTTTCATGGGATCGGATACAGAATAATGAAACAAGCAAAGCGGGCCTGCTTCATGGCTGTTGGGAGAAATTTGGAAAGAAATGTCTGAATCCTGTGTCCAGCCATGATGAAGGAACTCGGCCTGCTGGGAGTTCATACAAAAACAGGGAGAGGCAGCAATGGCCGCTTTCCACAAAGAATGGAAGGATGAAGGGATTTTAGCTCTGCTCCCCAACCACATGTTCACCGTGTGTAGAGCCGAGCGGGCAGCTGAAATGATTACTAATAGAGTCCAGGAAACAAATCTATACGGAACTTGGTGTACACACGGCCATTGCTGCTTTCCCACTCACCGTTCTTCCGCCTGTTTTCACTTCACAGCTTTCATTTACATCCATCTTGTCGGAATTAACGTCAAATAATAAATGTTTGGATTTGTTCTGCTGCTACTACGACTTCAAATGCAAACATTTCAGAAGGTTAAAGAAGAACTCCGCTCAAGCAAAAGCAAATGGAATCAAACAACCCATATGTATTAAAAGTCCACCGCCCCCTTTTTTTTTTTAATGGACTGTGGAAGGATTAGAACCTGCACATTTGCTCAGTTCTCTCTTTCACCTTTAACACTTTCTTACACCCTCTCCGGTCTGACAGCCCGTGTATTAAGCTGAGAGCTGGCTCTGGCAAAGCATCTTGGTCGCTATGGTGATGGCGGCCCTGAGTCTTTGGTTGCTGAGCTATGGCCATCCGCGGTGCACATGCAAGGATGGGGTAGCTCTGTTTTGATTGGTTGATAGATCCAGTTGCCTAGCAACAGCGACGCAGAGCCCCGCTAGCTTCTTTTCTCACATTGAGTGCATTAGGCAGATCATGGACACTGATTTACTCCACAGCCCTGCATGGATGTTCCTAAAGTACTGGCTGGTGTTACAGCAGTCTTGGGCATTTTATTTCTCTAAGAATGGCATCAATTTTAATGAGTGTGGATAACGATGGCATGCTGTTTATTATGAGGTTTTGGCCGGATTTATGACATCCTAAATGTCTTGCTTCTAATCGGTGGATGGCACTTTTTAGATCACTGTATGCACTTATCACATGCCGGCCGAAGGGGTTGACGTGATCATTCTTCAATAAAACCTTTGGGTGGTATTTGAAGATCCATGGTGTGCTGGCAGATGTGTACACTGGGTTAGAACCTGTGTCACATTTTTATTTGTTTGGGTTAGTTTTAGGGAGTTTCACTCTCTCTAGTTTGTCTCGGTGGACATTCCCCAGAAAAGGAATTGAAGGGAAATCTTCCAATGGAGACACCTGTTCCACAGACATTCAAGAGAGGGATTTCCCTCACTTTGGAGAGATTTTCGCTCACTTTCTGCAAATGAAATCAAGGAAATCTCCCCACTGGGTCATCAACAGCAAAATAATATTTTTCTTTGTTAGTCACTAGTTTAACCAAACTTTAGATGTACTTTAAACCATTTGCCGCCCGCCCTATGGCCGAATGGCGGCTGGCAAATGTCCTCAGCGTTTCGGGCGGACGCCATATGGCATCCTCCCGCACATGCGCAGATAGCACTCCTGCAGAGCCGCGCAGCGGCGCGATCTGTCACCGGCCGTGTACCTCGGACACGGACGATGACAGATCTGAGTATCGGCCCCCGTTGCTGGTACCATGTGACCTGCTGTGACCAATCACAGCAGGTCACATGACAGTTGTATACAATGGATGGCTTCATTCATGCCATCCATTGTATACTAGTGTCTAGCTGTGAATGGTCACAGCTAATCACATGCACATGTCATGTGATTAGCTGTGGCCAAATCACAGCTAAGCACAAAAAAAAAAACCCTGAATGAATCGATGTCATTCAGGTAAATGCTTGCTTATAGCAAAGTAATTCTTTGCTATAAGCAAATGTGTAAAAAAAAAAAAAAAAATACTGATCACTTCCCCAAAGTAGTACAATGTTACTATGGTAACATTGTACGACTTTGGTCATAGTGAAATATGAAAAAAAATCTTAAAAAAAAGAAAAAAAAAGAAAAAATATTTTTTTTTTCCCATACTGTCACCAGTCAGTGTCCCTGATCACCGCCATGCCAGTTATATGACGACGCTGTACTGCACTGGTGACAGCATGTAAAAAAAAAAAAAAATACTGAAACTAATTTTTTTTTATTTTTTCATTTTTCGAAAAAGTATGACAAAAAAAATACAACTTCAAAAAACTCGCCATGCCTCTTATGAAGTACGTCAGACTGTCTACTCTGCAAAAGGGGTCATTTGGGGGATATCTGTACTGTTCTGACATTTGGGGGATATCTGTACTGTTCTGACATTTGGGGGATATCTGTACCGTCCTGACATTTGGGGGATATCTGTACCGTCCTGACATTTGGGGGATATCTGTACCGTTCTGACATTTGGGGGATATCTGTCCTGTCCTGACATTTGGGGGATATCTGTCCTGTCCTGACATTTGGGGGATATCTGTCCTGTCCTGACATTTGGGGGATATCTGTACCGTCCTGACATTTGGGGGATATCTGTACCGTTCTGACATTTGGGGGATATCTGTCCTGTTCTGATATTTGGGGGATATCTGTACTGTCCTGACATTTGGGGGATATCTGTCCTGTCCTGACATTTGGGGGATTCCTGTCCTGTCCTGACATTTGGGGGATTCCTGTCCTGACATTTGGAGGATATCTGTACCGTCCTGACATTTGGAGGATATCTGTACTGTCCTGACATTTGGGGGATATCTGTACTGTCCTGACATTTGGGGGATATCTGTACTGTCCTGACATTTGGGGGATATCTGTACTGTCCTGACATTTGGAGGATATCTGTACTGTTCTGACATTTGGGGGGATATCTGCACTATTCTGACATTCTTGGACCTCAAGAAATTAGATTGGCTGTCAGTACTTCAGGATTGATCAATTTTCAGATCTATACCATAGTTTTTGAACTCTATAACTTTCCTACAAACTAAATAATACATCCTAATTTGGGTTATTTTCACCAAAGACATGTAGCAGAATAGATCTCGGCCTAAATGTATGAAGAACAATTATTTATTTGCAAACATTTATAACAGAAACAAAGAAAAACGTGTTTTTTTCAAAATTTTTGGTCTTTTTTTGTTAATTTAGCAAAAAATAAAAACCCCAGCGGTGATTAAATACCACCAAAAGAAAGCTCTAGTTGTGTGAAGAAAATGATAAAATTTTAGTTTGAGTACAATGTTGCATGACCACGCAATTGTCATTCAAATCGTGACAGCGCTGAAACGTGAAAACTGGCCTGGGCAGGAAGGGGTAAAATTGCCCGGTATTGAATTGGTTAAAGAGGTTGCCTCTGAAACCTTGTGCCAATGTTTCCAGCTCCTTCCTGCCTTTTGCACGATCCTATTGGCCAGAGAGGCAGCCCATCTTAGTGAGATGTCAGAAGGAATGCGAGGGAAGTGAGACTTAGCGGCATGCTCCCGTACTACCTGAAACTGTTGGAGCTTTGCCCATCAAAAAGCTCTGGACTCATCCTTATTTGCAGGCTTTGTGTAGCTCCACTTAAGTGCATCTGCTAAGTATGAAGAAGTCTAAGGACGCAGCACTCCCATCAGTCAGGATAGTAACAGAAGAAAGAAAAGGCCTCAGCCTTGACCCCTCTTTGGCCCCGCCCCCAGGGCGTAATTGTAGCGGTCGACTGATTGGAGCGTGAAGTTCTTATACTTCATAACTACTTGCTGTCCGGCCGCTGTATATAAACTGTCGGACGGTGGCAGTGCAGGGGTGGGGTGCCATTTCTAAACGGCGCCCGCCATTTTGGACTGGGAGCGCACAGCACCGCGATCCGGTGCCTGCTGTGTCCTCCGGACACAGTGGAACACTGATCGTCGTACGGGACCTCTGTGTGAGGTCCCGATCATGTGATCCCCAATTGGCCAATCAGTGATCACATGCAGAATAGTAAGCAAGATGTCACTTCTGACATCATTGCTTACTACGTGTGAAATTTGTGAATGATCACAGAGATCACATGGTACAGGGCAATTCACAACAGCCTTGTACCATGTGACAAGCTGTGACCAATCACAGCTCACACAGTATTTCTCAATGGCTGCAAGAATGCAGCCAGAGAGAAGGAGAAATGATTGCTTTTACAGCCTTTATGGGTGTAAAAGCAATCAGTGTAAAAAAAAAAAAAAAATCTTCATCACCCCCCACAAGCAGTACAGTGTCACCATGGTGACACTGTACTGCTAGGGTGACAGTATGTAGAAAAAAAAATAATATAAAAAAAATAAAATAAAGATGTAACAAATTTTTTTTTAAATTATAATTTTTGGTTATAAACTAATTTGGTTTATTTTTTTTTTGCACTAAAAAGATAACGGAATACATTTTGGCCAAGATTTATGAAGAAAGATTATTTATTTGTAAAATGTTATAAGAAAAACACTTTTTTTCAAAATTTTGGGACTTTTTAATTTATATAGCAAAAAGAAATAAAAATCCCAGTGGTGAATAAATACCATCAAAGTAAAGCTTTATCTGTTTAAAAAAATGCTAAAAATGTTCATATGGGTACAGTGTTGCATGACCGCACAATTGTCATTCAAAGTGTGATAGCGCTGAAAGCTAAAAATTGGCCTGGGGGGGAAGGGGGGGAAAGTGTCCGGACAGGAAGGGGGGGAAAGTTTCCAGACTGGAAGGGGGGGAAAGTTTCCAGACTGGAAGGGGGGGAAAGTTTCCAGACTGGAAGGGGGGGAAAGTTTCCAGACTGGAAGGGGGGGAAAGTTTCCAGACTGGAAGGGGGGGAAAGTTTCCAGACTGGAAGGGGGGGAAAGTTTCCAGACTGGAAGGGGGGGAAAGTTTCCAGACTGGAAGGGGGGGAAAATGTCCGGACTGGAAGGGGGGGGAAGTGTCCGGACTTGAAGTGTTAATATTATTGCCATTCTGGATGTGTACCCGGATGTTAGCACCCGATAGAGCTGAGGATCACCGGGGGACAGTTTGAGATCGCTAGGAGCGACACTCCAGGTTTGTTCATGCATCCTCTAAGCGTTGGCGTTTCTGTTCTGAGTACATTCCTAACAAATGTACCTTCTCCCCTTATGGTCGAGCAATAGGGAATGCAGTCCAGGACCTGACACCAAGCAAAATATTGTGTCTGGGCCAACCCCACCAGCTTTAGCATTGCTGATGGGAAGCAGCCGAAAAGGGCGGAAGGCTGAAATAACTACATACATTTTAGACCAAATGAGGCACAGGGGTGCCATATATGTACATCTGTAATTTTTTTTTAACAACTTGAGCTCCAAAAAGACTTTACCCCTTTCATGACCAAGCCATTTTTTGCTTTTCATTACTGCGCTACTTTAACTGGTAACTGTGTGGTCATGCAACGCTGTACCCAAACAAAATTCATATCAATTTATTCACACAAATAGAGTTTATTTTAGTGGTGTTTGATCACCACTGGGTTATTCGTTTTGCTATATAAATGAAGACAGAAAATGTTGTGTCCAATAAAAAAACAAATTTCTTCATAAAAGTCTGACCACAATGTATTCTGCTATATTGTCTTTGGTAACAACCCCCACGCCCCCCAAAGTTATAGTGCCTACAAACTATGGTATATATACTGGAATTTTTAAAAAAAAACTTTATACTAGTAATGGCAGTGATCAGAGACTTCTAATAGGACTGCAATAGTGCAGCAGGCAATTCTGACACTAACTGTTGCTGGGGGGGGGGGGGGGGGGCTTGAGGTGCTAGACTCACTAAGCAGGGATGAGAAACAGAGATCATTCCCTCTGTAAAGAGCTCTGTGTTGATTGTCAATACAGGGCTCTGGGCTGTGATTGAACACAATCGATCAGCAAGTCCCAGCTGCTCGCTGGCTGGGACTTGCTGACAGACTCCTGCTGTGTGCAATCACAGTGGGTGCTGGGGGGGGGGGGGGGGGCTTGGGGTGCTAGACTCACTAACTGCCACTAATAGTGATCACTGATAATACTATACACGGTCA
The DNA here is from genome assembly GCF_062004578.1 of Staurois parvus. Taxonomy (NCBI): domain Eukaryota; kingdom Metazoa; phylum Chordata; class Amphibia; order Anura; family Ranidae; genus Staurois; species Staurois parvus. Next base: position 247,737 of record NW_028320641.1, read on the forward strand.
CTGTACTAATGACATTGGCTAGGTAGGGGTTGACATCTAGAGCGATCAAGAGGTTAACTGTGTGCCCAACAGTGTGTAATGTGTGCTGCTTTCACTAACAGATCTCTTTGTTTCTCATCAGGGATGAGAAACCGAGATCATTCCCTCTGTAAAAAGCTCTGTGTTGATTGTCAATACAGGGCTCTGGGCTGTGATTGAACACAATCGATCAGCAGGTCCCAGCTGCTCATTGGCTGGGACTTGCCGATAGACTCCTGCTGTGTACAATCACAGTGAGTATCAGCGGGTGGCGGTAATTCACTTTGGGGGGGGAGGGGGGCTTGGGGTGCTAGACTCACTAACTGCCACTGACACGAATAGTGATCACTGATAATACTATACACGGTCACTGTACTAATGACATTGGCTAGGAAGGGGTTGACATCTAGAGCGATCAAGAGGTTAAATGTGTGCCCAACAGTGTGTAATGTGTGCTGCGTGCTGCTTTCACTAATAGATCTCTTTGTTTCTCATCCCTGCTTTGCAGGGATGAGAAACAGAGATCATTCCCTCTGCAAAGAGCTCTGTGTTGATTGTCAATACAGGGCTCTGGGCTGTGATTGAACACAACCGATCAGCAGGTCACAGCTGCTCATTGGGTGGGACTTGCTGACCGACTCCTGCTGTGTACAATCACGCACGTGCAATAAACCACTAAACCAGGCAGCGATGTGCCAGTACCTCACTCTGCCTACACGGGCTGCCTGTCCGGAAGTGGTAAAAGTAGTTATTTACAGATGCAAACCAGTTCTTAGCGGAGTTCTTCTTTAAGATTTGCTGCCTTCTAGCATAGATCCACCACGAACCACACACAGACAAATGCTGGAGTAAGTACCATAGGGTCACAGTCAGTTTTTACATATGGATACCATGGATAATGTTGGCGACATGGAAGGAACATTTCTAGGATGTATTATTCTTACCCAGTCCTAGCCTGCTTGGGCTGGTCTCTCGGCTGCAGCCCTGACTACGGGGAATCTTGCTTCTCTTGTCAGTGGACGGGACCTGCGGGACTCTCTGGGCGCTGGTAGCCAGGCCACTGTATCCACTTCCTAGCAACTTCCCAGGAGAGCTGGATCTGCTGCCAGCTAAAAACACAAGAAAGCAGAAATGAATAATAGAAGATCTGAGATTCCGATTGCACAGTTATGGGCAATGTGTATAATGGATGGAAACAACAAACAACCAGCATGCAGTGCACCCCGACACCAGAACAATACCACGAAGGTGACCCTACCACAGGAGCCGAGGTGGCAACTGAATGACGGTGTAAAAGTGAGACAATGGCTTGATCTGGCCAGCTTGGCTAGAACATGCTGTCCGCTAACTCTAAGAGCGAGGACTGAGCTGTTGGTGGAGAATCCTGGCCTTCAGCCACTGGGAGCTGCACCAACCTCGTTGTCCCATGCTGTCCGCTAACTCGAAGAGCGAGGACTGAGCCGTTGGTGGAGAATCCTGGCCTTCAGCCACTGGGAGCTGCACCAACCTCGTTGTCCACTAACTCTAAGAGCGAGGACTGAGCTGTTGGTGGAGAATCCTGGCCTTCAGCCACTGGGAGCTGCACCAACCTCGTTGTCCCAATTTATGAGAACTTGGCATTGTAGAAATAAAGAAGACGCTACAGAGACGAGCCGGGGGGGGCAGCTGCCGTCACCAAGTAGAGGTGCACTGTATGCTTTGTAGTGAGAACACCAGACAGGAAACAGGGGATGTGCGAGGAAAGAGATCAGATTCTTACCGCTGGCCGGATTCGCTGATCTGGATCCTTTGTATGGAAGCAGACAGAGGACAGTGAAGACGGATTTAGAGAAAAAGCACCAGGTCACATCTACAATCACGCTAAACACAAGCACACTGTTCGAACATTTAAAGGAACAGACTAGACAGGGATCACCATCCAATCCGCATTACCCATAATTCCTTTAACACCCCCCCCCCACCCCCAAACACTGGAACAAGTGCTTTGCCTTCAGTTTTGTTCCACTTACGCTGGGACTGGGATACAATTTTGGCTCTGCTACGACCGCGGGTATCTGCTTGGACCGACGTGGCGCTGCTGGTACTTCCAGAACTCTGTCTCCTTGTGCGGATCCGACCTGTTCCAGAGCAGACAGAAAAGATGGTTAGCAGAGATCCCAGGAGTCACAATCTCATTAACAAGTAGGTGCCGTGTAGTGGGAGGGCAGAGCGGCAACAACAAAACGTCTGAGTGTGTGAAGACTGACAGAAAAACACAAGACGTGTATAATCCGGGACAAAAACCTTCCACATGTCCTGACTGCGGCATGAGAGAGGAGCTCAATGTAAAGGGGAACCTCGCCCACGAGGGAAAGTTCCATGTCCTGACATAACTGCGGCATGAGAGAGGAGCTCAATGTAAAGGGGAACCTCGCCCACGAGGGAAAGTTCCATGTCCTGACATAACTGCGGCATGAGAGGGGAGCTCAATTTAAAGGGGAACCTCGCCCACAAGGGAAAGTTCCAAGTCCTGACATAACTGCGGCATGAGAGAGGAGCTCAATTTAAAGGGAAACCTCGCCCACAAGGGAAAGTTCCAAGCTTCCTCCTCCTGCAACCCCCTACAACTTTTCTCATTTTTACGGGTACCTTGTTTTGACAGGAAGTTGCCCCCCCCAGCCTTCTGGGACATGTCACAGGAGGCTGCAGGACCATTTAAAGGGCTCAGTGCGGCTCATGCATGCACAGTGGAAAGCCAAAAGGAGTCACAGCCTGGTTCCCACAGTGAACAAGCCGGCACTGTGGACCCATAGACAAGCGAGGAACTGCCCCAGGTGAGAACAGTGCTGGATTCCTGGACAGGTGAGCATCTGTTTATTAACCACTTGCCGTCCGGCCGCTGTATATAAATGGCCGGATGGTGGCAGTCCAGGGGCGGGGGTTACAGTTCATAAACGGCGCCCGCCATTTTGGAATGTGCGCGCTCCCTGGGAGAGCGCAGCACCGTGATCCGGTGCCAGCTCTGTCCTCCGGACACCGCGGAACACCGATCGTCGTACGGGACCTCTGTGTGAATGACACTTGCGCAGTCATGCAACACTGTACCCATATGAATTTTTAAGCATTTTTTTGACACTGATCAAGCTTTTTTTTTTACTGGCATTTATTCACCGCTGGGATTTTTATTTCTTTTGCTATATAAATGAAAAAGTCCAAACATTTTGAAAATAAAAAAAATAACCCAAATTAGTTTCTAACCAAAAATTATAATTTTTTACATTATTATTTATGGGTTTTTTTTCACCATACTGTCACCCTAGCAGTACTGCGTCACCATGGTGACACTGTACTACTTGTGGGGGGTTATGAAATTTTTTTTTTTTTTTTTTTTTACACGGATTGCTTTTACACCCATAAAGGCTGTAAAAGCAATAATTTCTCCTTCTCTCTGGCTGCATTCTTGCAGCCATTGATAAATACTGTGTGAGCTGTGATTGGTCACAGCTTGTCACATGGTACAAGGCTGTTGTGAATGGCCCTGTACCATGTGACCTCTGTGATCATTCACAGATTTCACAGGTAGTAAGCAATGATGTCAGAAGTGACATCTTGCTTACTACTCTTCATGTGATCACTGATTGGCCAATCAGTGATCACATGATCAAGACCTTGCACAGAGGTCCCGTCTGACGATCGGTGTTCTACTGTGTCTGGAGGACACAGCGGGCACCGGATCGCGGTGCTGCATGCTTCCAGGGAGCGCGCACAAGCAGGGGGCGGGGAGGCCGTTTATAAACAGCCACCCACCCCTGCACTGCCACCGTCCGGCCATTTATATACATGGGCTGGATGGGAATGGTTAAGGCAGCTTTTCCGAGTGGCTTCTAAAGGAGCAAATTTCTGAATTATCAATTCTTGTTGCTTCATTGCCTAGTAAGTCGCTGACCTGGAACAAGCATTCGGTGGGAGACTTGCGACTTTAAGGGCTGCGAACGTATTGTGTTAGTTACTTACTAAGCAGTGAAGCCAAAATGAAGTTGAAATGAATGAAATCTGTTTATCAGCCATGGGAACGCACAGCTGCCCTCCACGTGGCCTAAGCCTGTATGTCAGTGCTTGTCAACCCTCAGGGTATAGGAGGTCTCAACTCTGACAGCCATAATACTCGCCAAACAGAATGCTATCAGAGACTATTAGAGACTGCAGACATGAAACAGGGGTGGCTGGAGACTGAAGACACACTACAAGAGATGGTCAGTGTCTAGGGCACAGGTGTCAAACACAAGGCCCGCCGGCCGAATCCGGCCCTCCAGGCCATTTCATGTGGCCTGTGCACCTCCTGCAGGTACTCCCTTGTCTCAGCCCCCACCTAGTCTCAGCCCCCACCCAGTCTCCACCCCCACCTAGTCTCAGCCCCCACCTAGTCTCAGCCCCCACCTAGTCTCAGCCCCCACCCAGTCTCCACCCCCACCTAGTCTCCGCCCCCACCTAGTCTCAGCCCCCACCTTGTCTTAGCAGTCGGCAGCAGAGAAGAGAACAGAACTCCTCCGCTAAATCCTGCACCTCTCAGTGCAGCTGCAGCACCCCCTCATCTCTGCCTCCCCTGGTCTCAGCATTTAGCAGACTCTGGTAACTGACTCCACTCCTCCTCTGGTCCTTCTCCAGACCCTGCACTTTCTGCTTTCCCAAAGGGGGTGCACGGTGATGTTAAGCAGGGTGTGGGATTTTTGACATCTGATGTAATGGGGGGGTGGGGTGCTCTGGACCTCTAGTCTTACAGATACAACCGGCCCTTTGAGGGCCAGCATAATTCTAAGGCCCGTGATGAAATGGAGTTTGACACCCGTGGTCTAGGGACAGGTGAGACTGCCAGAGATTGCTGTCATTATAGCCTCTTTACAGATGAATGCTTCCACTACTGCCCGCTGGGGTCTGCAAATGGCTGCACAGCAAGTACCAAAGGACCGCAGGCCGGGCATCAGGGCTGTGAGGGTTCATGTGAAGCAGCAAGAAATGGTAATAATAACCTACTACACAACAGGAACAAAAACTCTGTATGAAGCAAACAGGACAAAACTACCACAACTCCGCTACACACACTGCAGCCAATATGTGGAATATACACAGCGGATGGCCATATGTAGCATGCAGCTTATTCTAGCTACAGCTGAACTGCATGTTCCACTCTGCTACAAAACGATGACGTCTCGCCTACGACATGAACACAGAATGAAAAAAAAAATGTGGCCAAATACTGTGCAACCTTTCCACGCTCCAGCGACGTCCCCCCGCTTCTTGCTCGATTCTCTGGAGAATGATGGCCGGTATGCTTTAACCTACTTCCTGTAAGCCAGTGTTTCTCAACTCCAGTCCTCATGGACCCCCAACAGGTCATGTTTTCAGGATTTCCCTCAGATGAAACAGCTGTGGTAATTACTGAGGCAGTGAAACTGATCAAATCACCTGTGCAAAATAATGGAAATCCTGAAAACATGACCTGTTGGGGGTCCATGAGGACTGGAGTTGAGAAACACTGCTGTAAGCCTAGGTACCTACCCCCCCGGGTACATGATCATGCAGCCTAGGCTCACAATACTTCCAGACAGAACCGCATCTTTACGTGAGCTCTGCTCAGCCCAGAAATGATGACCACCAAGAAAGAAGAGGAAAGACTCGCGGTCACCAGTCCAGTCTAAAGACTGAAGGGCAAAAGTCAGTATATGGTTTTGTTTTTTTTTTGTTTTGTTTTTATTAGTTCTAAAAAAGAGATTTTAGGGGGTGAAGTGATTATTAGTGGGTGGCTGGAGTTTCCCTTTAGGCTCCACCCTAATCTTCAAAACACAACCTAACCCAGAAATCCGACCCTTAACAGAGCGCCATTTCTTACGGCCCTTTCACACGGAGCAGTTTTTGGACTGCTTTTGTGTTTGAAGAAAAAAAAAAAAAAAATCAAGCTCATGAAAAATGCTTCCCTATGTATGTCTATGAATGTCTTCACACTGGTCCATTGTGCTTCCGATGTCGTGTAAAAAATCCGGCTTGACACATTTTTGGGGCTTCTTTGGTTAGTTAAAAAAAAACAAAAAAAAAAACACGGACTTCCCCATTGAAATGAATGGGAACCACAGGAAAAACGCTACAAAATCACATCAAAAACGTACCGTGCCTGTGGGAAGAGGAAGTGATGTGAATGCTTCAAAAATGCACCATGCATTGCGCGAATTATAACACAATGCACAATTAACGCATAGGCGTTTTTCATGCAGTTTTGATGAACCAGTGTGAAAGTGCCCTAAACGTAATCCTTAAAGCGGAGTTCCACCTGAAAAAAGGAAAAAAAAAAAAAAGAGAGAGAGAGAGCTCCACCACACAGCCTGTGATTGATAGCCTCAGCTCTGTTCCTGTGTGAAGTAGGATGTGTCCCTTCCCTCCAATCAGTTCTCAGAGCTCTCCTCAGTTTAAAGAAGAGTTCCAGCTGAAAAAAAAAAAATAAAAGTCAGCAGCTACAAAAACTGTAGCTGCTAACTTTTAAAATACAGCCACTTACCTGTCCCTCGGTCCAGCGGTGTCCTCACCACCACTGGTTTCCCTGGCCGTCTTCTCTCCGTGGCACCGGCATCTTCAGTGTGGGCACCTGGTTGTGACAGCTTGCAGCTGCACAACCAGGTACCCACTGCGCATGCGCGAGAAGCACAGCGTTTTGTGAATGGCCTGTAGTCTTCTGGGACCTGTCACCTGTCCCAGAAGACTACGGGGAGGGAGAGGACGTCTTCCGCTTCCTATCGCCTAGGAAGTGGGTGCCTCTCAAATTCGGGTATGTACCCCCTCCCCACCCCCACTCCCCAAAGATGCCAATCCTTAATGCAGAGCAGGGGGCAAAGCATTAAAGCAGAACTTCCCCTTTTGGGTGGAGCTCCCCTTTAAGCTAAATCAAGTTTAACTGTCAACACGACAAAGTGGATAATCACCGTATCAATGCTAACAGAATCCCACATCAAATCTCTCTCTCTGAACCAGGACCTTACAGTGTCTATATCTTTTAATTTTGGGGTGAGTGCGGTTCCCTGTCTGCTGCACTTCTGATTGAAAGACAATTCCAGCTCTGGTCAAGTGACGGCGCGGTCACCGCCAGAATCAGAGAAGAGTGATGCTGCCCTATTCTATTCCGCCCAGACCACTGGGGGCTAAACTGATTGTTCTCTTACAAAAATAATTAAATTCAGCAAAAATTAAAGTAGAATTCCTGACCTGTGTAAGAAATATGTATATTTCTATATTTGTATCCGCACGTTCCTAACCCCAGAAACCACTAAACAGCTCATCCACTCCCTCATCATATCACGACTCGACTACTGCAACTCCCTCCTCACTGGCCTGCCTCGCCGCTGGCTATCCCCGCTTCAGTCCATCCTGAATACGGCTGCCAGACTCATTCACCTTTCCAACCGCTCCGTCTCCGCCACCCCCCTCTGCCAATCCCTCCACTGGCCTCCACTCAGTGTCCTCCACCCCCCTCTGCCAATCCCTCCACTGGCCTCCACCCCCCTCTGCCAATCCCTCCACTGGCTTCCGATTGCGCAACGGATCAAATTCAAAATCCTAACGCTGACGTACAAAGCCGTCCACCATACTGCCCCGAACTACATCACTGACCTAATATCCAAGTACCGCCCAACACGCACACTCCGCTCCTCACAAGACCTCCTTCTCTCTAGTTCCCTGGTCTCCTCCTCCCATGCCCGCCTCCAGGACTTCTCCAGGGTGTCACCCATCCTCTGGAACTCCCTGCCCCAACCCATCAGATTATCACCTACTCTCCTCTCCTTTAGGCGCACCCTGAAAACCCATCTCTTCAGGGAAGCCTACCCCACCCCCTGCTAACTTGCCGACCTCCTGCACTCTTCCTACCACTCCATCCCCCACAGCTATCTCCTCCTGTGCCACCATCCGCTCCCTCCTAGATTGTAAGCTCCAAGGAGCAGGGCCCTCAATCCCCTCATGTTTTGCATTGTATTGTTATTGTTCTATCACATGTTCTGTCCCCCTCTGTAATGTACAGCGCTGAGCGAACTATTGGCACTTTATAAATACTGTATAATAATAATAATATACTCACCGATTTTCAGCCCAGCCCAGTCATGTGATCTGGCTGCCGTGTCAGCCAGCAGCGGCTGCAGGGGAGAGGAAGGGACATAGGAGCCTATGGGTGACATCACAGCTCCAGCTGTTGAGTGCTCTCTCTCTCCCCTACAGCCACCTATCCTGGAATTGTATCTCTAAAGTGAAAATATTTTTTTTGGATGGAGAAGAGGGGGATTAGAACACCTGTTAGTTTTTATTGCTGTCTGTGTCCCCAAAAGGCAGATTGACCCTATTGTCCTATTGTCCTGTTTACCATTATCACTGAAAGAAAAAGAAAATTCCAAATTTTGGGTTCTCCCCAGAAACGTAATGGAGGGAAAACAATGGGGACACTAGTTCTGGTGGCCAAGGAATTCCCTTAATCTGCAGGGATTTCCTCTTACTTCCTGTTTGGCTATGGGACAGAAAGTGAAGGGAAATCTCTAAAATGGGACACGGATGGTAAAAAAAAAAAAAAAAAAAAATCTAACATGGGTTATAACTAAGGTTGTCACCTCATCCCTGAAAAACTGAACACATTATTTATACACATGATGTGGCTGATTAAGACGGTAATTAAATTCACTTCGGTGGCAGCCGTCACAGATCTGCGACAAATATGTCAAATCAGAAGTACTTATAATAAACAGGTGCAGCGCTACAAAGAGGGGAAATACTGGATGACACCATTAGACCGGCTAAGAATTTAGTTTGCCCATTCATAACTACTTTCTCCACCCAGCAATTCCTAAAGGGGACCTCTACAGTGTCATTTAATGCGTATTTACTTTATGCATCTGGTGAGTACGTCATTTTACCACACGATTTGGAGCACGATTTGTGGATTCTACAGCTTATTTGCACCTAAACCTAAATCTGACCTACAAAGCCATTCACAACACTGCCCCTAACTACCTCACCAACCTGATTCCCAGGTATCACCCTACCAGTACCCTTCGCTCTTCACAGGACCTCCTTCTATCTTGCTCCCTGTTCTCCTCCTCCCACGCACGACTGCAAGACTTCTCCAGGTCCTCCCCCATCCTCTGGAACTCACTACCCCAATCCATCAGACTGTCACCTTCCCTCCTCACCTTCAGGCGCTCCCTGAAAACCCACCTCTACAGGGAAGCCTACCCTACCCTCACCTAACAGCCGTTCTCCTTCATTCCTCCTACCACTCCATCCCCCCACAGCCACTTCCTCCTGTACCACTACCCCCTCCCTCCTAGATTGTAAGCTCGAAAGAGTAGGGCCCTCGAACCCCTCGTGTGCTGTTTGTAGTTGCTGTACTGTTTCATGTATTGTCCCCCCTCTATTGTACAGCGCTGAGCAAACCCTTTGGCGCTATATAAACTCGATGTAATAATAATAATAAACCTGCACAGACTGTCACTTTATGGGCATATTTATACTCATGAATACTATTGTGTCTTTGTAGCACTGCACCTATTTATTATATGTTTCTGTTTTTGTACTGGTTACCTTTGGTGTTCCAGCTGCTTATTAGAGAGCGCTCGCTTTTTCCACTATATTTTACTGTTACTATAAATCAGAAGAACTGACTTCACTGGCTACATGCTTGTTCGGTGCGAATAACTTAGCCAGGGAAAGTGAGGCAGATAGTATTTCAGAAGGTGGTCAGCCTACATATTTCTCTTACATCGGACGTCCCTTCAGTCTGAATTTTTTAATCCTCTCTGCCGAAACTGACATCTTGCTACATAGCGGACGTACACTTTACACCAGAGCAGACCAGGCCGGAGGGAGCAGAAGATTCACTCTTTATAATCCTGTGGTACTGGCTGCGTGATCTGAACACTGATGAGAAGTGCGACTCGCTAGGCAGAGGATTCACAGCGGGACGGAGCAGTATGAAGCAGCACTCAGCTGAACAGAAACGTTCCACGTATGATGTGGAGGTCTCCTGGGAGCCGGATGAAAGCCGCCACAGTCAGGAGAGCAGCGCGAGCTCCGGGGTGTGAATGTACAGGACACAGATGCACAATGGGAGGACGCAGGCACTGCACGGCATGCACACCACCACCAGAAAGCACAGATGGAGATCAAAACAGACAGCCCACTGGACACAGCTCTGTCACACAAACCGCTTACCATCAGACTTAGCAGAGGGACCATCTTTAGGCAAATTAAACAAAAACAGAAATAAAGGAGAGGAAACAGTGGGGAGAATTAGTGAGAAGTGAGAAATATTTAGTCATTTCCTGATGTTAGTACATGACAACCCCCAATATGCTGAAAGCTAGCCAACAGCAAAAAGTGCAGCAAGTCCTACAGAGCGCTCTATACGCGCCCAGCGCCAGCTTACGGAGCTGCTAATTGGAGGAAGGTGAAGAGATAGCAGAGGATGCACATGAAAGGGTACAGCACATCCTCTCAGATGCTGCCTTTCAGCTGGCATGCATAGTATGAAGCGCACAGCTGCATGGAGGGTGCAGAAGACTGCTCTCCTCTACTCACCTAGTGATGCGTAAGACCCGGGGGGTAAGGCAGCTGCAGAGCTGAATGGTGCAGTAGTAGTTGAACATGCCGCTTTGGACTTGGCAGTGGCTGCCGCATTTACATCAATGTCACTGCGAGAGCGCTGCAAGGAGCCGGGGGTGGCCGCAGTCTTCGGCGCTGCAGAAACTGCCAAAAATAAAAGGTAATGAGAAGCAATACCAGCAACGCAACCAAAAAACACCTTGTGCTTGCCCAGGGCTAAAAATTTCAAGTCCTGAGCTACTAGCTACTCGCCACCAACACACACACACAGAGACACCTGTACACACACAGTATATACACATACACACACAGAAACATGTACACACACGCACAAAGACACATGTACACACACACAGACACATGTCTACACACACACAGGCACGTACAGACAAACATACACACAGATACGTGTACATACACAGAAATACACACACAGAGACACCTGTACACACACAGTACATACACATACACACACAAAAACATGTACACACGCACAAAGACACATGTACACACACATAGACACATGTCTACACACACAGTATATACACAAACACACACAGAAACGTACACACACACACACACACAAAGACACATGTGTACACACACACACATACAGACACATGTCTACACACACACAAAGAAACATACACACAGGTACGTGTACATACACAGAAATACACACGCACAGACACATGTACATACATACACAGATACATGTACGTACACACACACACACACAAACACACACGTACATGCACACACACACACGCAGACACATGTACAGATACACACATATACATACACACAGCCCTATAAAAAGTTGCAGTACTTCGTTGTTCATTCACAGAGCCGGGTACTGCACTCTAGGGGGAGGCAGAGAGCACAGCACATACTCCTTCCTTTGCTTTCACTGCGCTCAGCTACTGAGCAGTCTGACGGCTTCCAGTGCCACTGACAGATCCGGCCTGAGCTGCAAGCCTGCTCAGCAAGACGGCCCTGGGGGACACACTCGCCCCCACCATAATTTCCACTCGCCATTGGCGAGCGGAAATTTCAAGGCCTGCTATATAGCAATGAACAGGACAAAGTATACTGACCTCTGGATGCAGCGCTGCCAGGTGGGCTTCTTTTAGCTGACAGGGGGCGACTAAAAAAATGATAAAGACACAAATCAAAGATGAAAGATCAGAGTGAAAACATTTAAGACAGTTCTGAGAAGTTGAAATATTCATATTGTAATGTGGAACAGATATACAAGTCGATAAATGTGTAAACTCCAACAGTAACCAGAAACCAGCACTCAAAAATATGAAATCCAGCATTTGCTGAGGTGCCGCCCTTGGTAGATCGGGGAACCTTGATACTAGCAGAAGAGAACAAAACGGCGCACTCTCTTCGTGTATCACCGTGATAAGAAATGTATTATAAAAATACAAATGCATACTCAAAAGCCAAAAAGGTCATGAAAACAGAGACAAGGAGTCAAAAGCTGCCAGTCACAGGCAACAATGGTCCTCGGGTGAAGTGCTAACGCATTTCGAGGGAGTCGAACTCCCTTCCTCAGAGCAATCTGCTCCCTAAACGTGTTAGGGCTTCACCCGAGGACCGTTGTTGCCTGTGACTGGAAGCTTTCGACTCCTTGCCTCTGTTTTCATGACCTTTTTGGCTTGTGAGTATGCATTTGTATTTTTATAGTAAATTTCTTATTATCACAGTGATGCACAAGGAGAGTGCGCCCTGTTTTGTTCTTTTCTGCTATATAAATGTGTGTATATCATGAAAAAAAAAGTCATAAGTCAGTGAGCAGCTTCTGCAGGGGAGAAGAGGGAGCACCAACAACTGATGGGACCAGTGGGTGATGTCACGGCTCCAGGAGTTCACAGTCATTGTCGAGTGCCCCCTCACACACGTGAGCCAAAGCAAATGAAAAAAAGGTAAGTACACGGATCTCACAGATTTTATACAGGCTATTCAGGATAGGTGTGTGGGGGGAGGGGGGGGGGGCTGGTCTGGGAAGTTTTTAGCAATAGTTATAATTAGCATTCACTAACACTTTAACGTTAGTTACTAAAAATCTTTGGGTAGGTTTCTTGTGTGCAGCACATGACAGGAATGGGAGAATAATACAAAAGCGAGAACAGAAAGCCTATTGGCTGTCAGAATCATTTGGTGGCTTTGATATTGGAAATGTGGTGCTGAATCCACATTTCCCAAACCTATGCTACATTTTTTGTTTTTATTTTTTGTAGCATGTTCAGGGAAGTTAGCTGTACATTAGAATTTGCAAAAGTACATTAAGTTTCAAGAGACCTTGTCAGCTCCACAATAAAGAAAAACAAAAAACAAATGGCAGTTTGCTGCAATAAGGCAGGTAATAATACCCACCTCTCTGGTGGACCATGCCTCTGGCACCACCTCCGTTCCAGCACTGCGTCCTCCATCAGACCCTTAACGGCTCATTTACCCCCAGTTCACACCTATGCGGCCGTGCGGGCCGCGTTTTGCACGGGCACGAGAGCCCATTCATTTGAATGGACTCCCACGCCCGTGACACGCAGGGAAAAAGTCCCTCTACTACTTTGGAAAACGCAGCCCGCACGGGAAACTCGGCTCCCAGTACGGTTGCGTTTCCCAGAGCGGGCGGTGTGCCATTAGAACTAATGGCTCCCGCCCGCGGGTCCGCAATTCTGTGCGGATCCGCAGCAGCACCACCACCCGCATAGATGTGAACCGGGAGTTACACTTGCTTTGACTTCAACACATATGAAAGCGCCTTCCACTTCAGCATGCTTTTTTTATGTGTTTTTGATGCTTCGTGATGCTTTTTTGAAGCTTTAATGAAGCCTGGCAAATGCCCTGTATGTGATTTGTGACTATTTGTTTTAAAGGAGCCCAGTAGAACACCAGCTACGTAGTAAAATACTCACAGGAGAAATAAAATCAAATGGAAAGAATGTCACAAGAGATGCAGTGTGGTCCAAGACCCCTGAAGGTGGTCTGGTGGGGGACTGTAGACCTCTGGATAGCTGATGGCTGACACGTTTCAAGGTTGTACCTCTTCCTCAGAGCAATGACATGCTTTCCATTTGATTTTATTTCTCTTGTGACTATTTTACTTTTTATCAATAAATCTCATTTAAAGGTCATGCACTAGGCCCGTGAGCCCTCTTTTTGTCTTTTCATATACAGACTGACAGAGTTTTTTTAACCTCCCTAGCGGTCTGATTATTTCAGATTTTTGGTGCTGAAAGCGGTACATTTTTTTTGCATGGAAATATGTATTTTTTTTATTGTAGGCCGAGCTAGACCATCGCAGCACAGAACACGGCGCACAATGTACGTCTGAGGCACTGCACTCACTTTAAGCTCTCCTGTGAACTGGATGAGGAGCGGTCAGATTGGGGGAGAGAGACGATGCTGTCCGAGCTCTTGAGATGTGACTGCAGGGCCTTCTGATAAGAGGACTCCAGCATGTGGTACAACTGCTCCGCTTCCCTGCTGAAGTGACTGTGGAATCCCCAATAACACCTGAAAGGAACAGAACACAGAGAGGCCAGAGGGTGAAATATCGCACGGACTCAACTTTTGTTTTTTTTAATTTAAATTTTTATTTGGTTTTTGTACAAACAAACATAAAACACATTATATCTTCATAAATACATTAATCCTATTATATTCTATTGGGCGGCACAGTGGCTTAGTGGTTAGCACTTCTGCCTTGCAGTAATTGGGTTATGGGTTCAATTCCCAACCATGGCGCCTCCTGCATGGAGTTTGCATGTTCTCCTTGCGTTACCGTGGGTTTCCTCCCACCCTCCAAAGACATGCTGGTAGGTTAATTGGCTCCTGTCTAAATTGTCATAGCTTCATCTCTGGCCACACGGGATCTCCTGCATGGTGGGGGTTGGGGAAAGACCTGGCAACCTACCCTGTAAAATAATTGCTAAGAGAATTCATAGAAAAAGTTGCTTTCAAGTGATGGACCATGCAATCGGCAAGGGTCAGATACGACTGAATGGATAGATTATATTCTATTGTTCCCTTCCCTACTCCCCCCATACAAAATCTTTTCTCTATCAATATCTTCTTTATCTTCTATATATATATATATATATATATATATATATATATATATATATATATATATATATCTCTCTCTCTCTATATATATATATATCTATATATCTATATAGAGATATCTCTCTCTCTCTCTCTATATATATATATATATATATATATATATATATATATATATATATATATCTCCCCCTCTCCATATATAGATATCTCTCTCTTTTTATATATATATCTCTTTCTCTCTCTATATATATATAAATATCTTTCTCTCTCTCTCTCTCTCTCTCGCTCATATATATATATATATATATAGTAGAAAATGGACTCAACTTGTCACTAAACTTGAAATATATCAGGACTGGAACTAGAAAATTTACGGGGATAAGATCTGATTGCCTCATACATCAGGACAACATAACCCCTAGTTAGATGCTGGGATGTTAGGGGATGTACCCACCTTCACTTCATATGCCTCTCTCTCAGTTCACACCAGAACGGGCACATTCCGTGCGTGTTTCCCGTACTGCCCTTGCAATCTGCATGTGGGTACCAATTCATTAATGGCACCCAAAAATCAGGTGGCCATGCAGGGCATTTGTGAGCACCGAATTGCACGGTACAATGGTAAGCGCCAGCTTTGCTCTGCACTCCATTTCAATGACACAACTCTATCCCCTTGCTCAGAAAACTACCAACAAAGTGGAAGAGGAGATGCCAGGAGTATACCTTCCTCCCAAGAATGGGATATTTTTTTTCCCCATTATATATTTTATTAAATTTTCTTTTAAGAAAAAAAAAAAAAAACCATACAAAACCATCTTAAATTTTTTTTACATCATACATATAAACATTATCCCCACATCCACCCCAACACACCCCTGTCCAATCTCATCTTACTCTCTCTTTCCCCTCCTATTAATCTAGTCAAATATAGATCTCTTTAACCCTTTGAGGACCAAGGGATGTATTTGTCCCATGTTTGTAATTGCGTGTATCATCTGATTAAGAACTTAAAACTTTTTTTTTTTTTTTTTTTGGTTTGAGTCAAAATATTAGTTCTTATCAACAAACAACAAATGGATCTAGCTTTTTGCCAATTATTTCATGAAATGGCTTAGTTACAGCAACTGAAGTGTACGAACTTTAAAAACAAAAAAATTGATTCTTTTGGTGTTCCAAAAACCTTACGGTCCTCAAAGGGTTAACCATTTAAATTCTCTGGTACTATCAGGGGAACTTTAATATTTAAGTATTTTTCTGAAGTTCTAAACTCATACCATTTACTCCAAATCTTTCTAAACTTTTCCATTTCATCTTTCTCCATGTAACAAAGTACCTCCATCCTACATATTCTACTCTATCCAATCCCTCATCGCTGGTGGATCCTGGGCCTTCCAAAACCTAGGAATTAAACCTTTGCCGCACCAATCAGATGATATAATAAACTGCCAAAAATGGGATATTGTGGAAAAAAACCTGAAACCGCTGACACACCTGAATTCATTTACAAATTGCAACTCTCTGCAGGAAATATTTCAACTTTTTCAAGTGCAGATCACTGGCGTTTAGCTGCTGTCAGATACAAATGTCAGTGTAGCCTAAGTGGGGAAAGTATTTTTCCTAAATTACCGACATGCTATTTACAAGTTACATACTATTTACACTTTCCTCTGCTTTCTGTTGAAAATGTCAAAGTTTAATAAAGCCCAGCTACCGTATAACCACGCTCCTACATATAATCAGCTCACATTTCCCCCCAATCACAGCAGTAGAAGAAGCGTCTCAGAGAGATAATAGAAATAAAAGTGCCACTTACTTTCGTGCAACGATCCTCGCTTCTGAATCTGCGTCATGGATTCCTTTCTTGATGGTTTCCGCTAACACTGATATGTGCCTGGAACAGAGAGAATCAGCGTTATTCAATCTACGGCCGCTGCAGGAGAATGAGCGGAAATTTCAGCGAGCGCAGCTTCTGTCCGTCTACAGAGACAATCCCGCCTGCCAATCAACCGCTGTCTCCTTGCCATTAATTCACCCATTTAAATGAGGAGAAACTAGACGAAGCTCAGACCGCATTCCTCAGCTGCTATTCGCTGGTTGCGATAGTAACGCACAAGGTGGACAAAGCGAGCCTTATGATGGCCATCTCTCCTGCAGCTTCGCAGAACCTTGTCCTCAGACTCTCGTAGATTGTAGGGTGTCATATACATACAATGTTCTCTTAGATTATACAGTACATGTTGATAGGCGAAAAAGGGTTTTGAGCCATCTGGTAAGGTCAGCAACTTAGTTATAAACAATGATCGGGGCACTGCTGGTCAAATTGAACGTTTAGTTACATTTCTTAGGGAAAAGTTTACCCCCAGCCTTGCTGCCTGCATCCATTGGGAGGGAGAGAGCGGAGATGACCACTGCTCTTGTGCATAGCTGCGTAAAAATTGGGCTCAGGTAAATATAGGGAGGGGTGAGGGGAGATCCTGCAGCACAGGTGATTCTTTTACCTTAACGCAGAGAATACATTAAGGAAAAAAAAACTTAAGGCTTTAGAATAACTAACTCTTGCCTATGAGAGTCCACATGTTGAAGCGTATATACCGATGGTGAAACTCAAAAAATTAGAATATCGTGCAAAAGTTTATTTATTTCAGTGCAGCAACTTAAAAGGTGAAACTAATATATGAGACTCATTCCATGCAAAGCAAGATAGTTCCAGCCGTGATTTGTCATCATTGTGATGATTATGGCTTACAGCTCATGAAAACCCCAAATCCACAATCTCAGAAAATGAGAATATTGTGAAAAGGTGGAATATTCTCGGCTCAAGGTGTCCCACTCTAATCAGATAATTCAGCCATAACACCTGCAAAGGGTTCCTGAGCCTTTAATTGGTCTCTCATTCTGGTTCAGTAGGAATCACAATCATGGGAAAGACTGCCGACCTGACACCATCATTGACACCCAACATAAGGAGGGAAAGCATCAAAAGGTAATTGCAGAAGAAGTTGGATGTTCCCAAAGTGCTGTATCAAAGCACATTAATAGAAAGTTATGTGGAAGGGAAAAGTGTGGAAGAAAAAGGTGCACAAGCAGCAGGGATGACCGCAGCCTGGAGAGGATTGTCAGGAAAAGGCCATTCAAAAGTGTTGGGGACTTTCACAAGGAGCGGACTGAGGCTGGAGTCAGTGCATCAAGCCACCATAGACAGACGGATCCTGAACATGGGCTTCAAATGTCGTATTCCTCTTGTCAAGCTGCTCCTGAACAACAAACAATGTCAGAAGCGTTTTACCTGGGCTAAAGAAAAACAGACCTGGTCTGGTGCTCAGTGATCCAAAGTCCTCTTTTCTGATGAGACAACTTTTGCATCTCATTTGGAAACCAAGGACCCGGAGTATGGAGGAAGAATGGAGAGGCCCAAGGACCCGGAGTATGGAGGAAGAATGGAGAGGCCCAAGGACCCCGAGTATGGAGGAAGAATGGAGAGGCACAAGGACCCCGAGTATGGAGGAAGAATGGAGAGGCCCAAGGACCCCGAGTATGGAGGAAGAATGGAGAGGCCCAAGGACCCCGAGTATGGAGGAAGAATGGAGAGGCACACACTGCAAGATGCTTGAGGTCCAGTGTGAAGTTTCCACCGTCTGTGTTGATTTGGGGAGCCATGTCATCTGCTGGTGTTGGTCCACTGTGCTTCATTAAGTCCAGGGTCAACGCAGCCGTCTACCAGGAGATTTTGGAGCACTTCATGCTTTTTTCCACAGACGAGCTTTATGGGGATGCTGACTTCATTTTCCAGCAGGACTTGGCTCCGCCCACAGTGCCAAAAGCACCAAAACCTGGTTCAATGACCGTGGGATTACTATGCTTGATTGGCCAGCAAACTCACCTGACCTGAACCCCATAGAGAATCTATGGGGCATTGCCAAGAGAAAGATGAGAGACATGAGACCGAACAATGCAGAAGAGCTGAAGGCCGCTATTGAAGCATCCTGGTCTTCCATAACACCTCAGCAGTGCCACAGGCTGATAGCTTCCATGCCAGGCCGCACTGAGGCAGTAATTGCTGCAAAAGGGGCCCAAACCAAGTCCTGAGTACATATGCAGCTTCTACTTTTCAGAGGTCCGATATTGTTCTATGTACAATCCGTGTTTTATTGATTGCATGGAATATTCTCATTTTCTGAGATTGTGGATTTGGGGTTTTCATGAGCTGTAAGCCATAATCATCACAATGATGACAAATCACGGCTTGAACTATCTTGCTTTGCATGGAATGAGTCTCATATATTAGTGTCACCTTTTAAGTTGCTGCACTAAAATAAATGAACTTTTGCACGATATTCTAATTTTTCGAGTTTCACCTGTATTAAGGGGCAGGTATGCCAGGAGGGAGCTCATTCCTCCTTAAAGACGCACCCAGAAGTCTAGAAGAGCACAATGGTAGCTGAAAGCATCTCATGTGTCCCTGTGTCATATCCAGGGAGCTAAACAAAACTGGACACCACTCCAAGTCAAGTATCAGCCATAAATATACCTTCCCATGACAGAAACAGGAGCTGCTGAACTACACACGCAGGTTACCGGATTTCCATACAACGTAGAAGGGTCACACTCTCACCTTTCAAGTGAATGCGTCTGCCATTCTTGCAGGAGCAGATCCAGGAACTCATAGCAGCGCCTGCAAAGACAGACCACAGAGATAATTTGTAACATTCTGGGGAAGGAATCAGACCGGAATATGGCCTACACAGACCAGAGCGCCTGTGTCTGGTATCCACAGTCTTGAATTGTTAACTAAAAAACTAAAAACAAAAAACTAGTGCAAAAATATACAGTAAATATAAGCTTTTGGGGTCTCTGATTTAGGAATATTGAGAGATGAGTGCATTTTACTGAATGTTCAGCTATTTGAATGCATATGAAGTAAACCCTCCGCCATGTTGGGCTCCAATTAGAACCGGCCAGTGATCCGGGCAGCGGAAGAAACTGTTCATGGTGCAATCATCACTGAAAGACCATGTGAACCTTTACAGCCAGAATACACTCCCAGTTCTGCAGTGTGTGGGTTCAGCTAATGCCAGAACCGGCCTGCATACTGTACATGAGCCTCTCATACACCATCTCCAACAACGGGCACTAGAGGATGGTTTACGATCAACAATGACCCAGAGGATGCGTCCTGGAGGTGGCCATGCAAACATGCAGTTAGAGGAGAAAACAGGGTGTTCATGACCAGACAGATCACCCTATAATGTGTGATGGAACAATGGTGAGGTTTTCCTGATGTGTCTGCCCCTCCCACAATGGTGAGGTTTTCCTGATGTGTCTGCCCCTCCCACAATGGTGAGGTTTCCCTGATGTGTCTGCCCCTCCCACAAAGGTGAGGTTTTCCTGATGTGTCTGCCCCTCCCACAATGGTGAGGTTTCCCTGATGTGTCTGCCCCTCCCACAATGGTGAGATTCCCCTGATGTGTCTGCCCCTCCTACAATGGTGAGATTTCCCTGATGTTTCTGCCCCTCCCACAATGGTGAGGTTTTCCTGATGTGTCTGCCCCTCCCACAATGGTGAGGTTTTCCTGGTGTGTCTGCCCCTCCCACAATGGTGAGGTTTTCCTGATGTGTCTGCCCCGCCTACAATGGTGAGATTTTCCTGATGTCTGCCCCTCCTACAATGGTGAGATTTTCCTGATGTGTCTGCCCCTCCTACAATGGTGAGATTTTCCTGATGTGTCTGCCCCTCCCAAAATGGTGAGATTTTTCTGATGTCTGCCCCTCCCACAATGGGGAGATTTTCCTGATGCCTGCCCCTCCCACAATGGTAAGATTTCCCTGCAGTAATTTGTGTCTGCCTCTCCCACAATGGTAAGATTTCCTGTAGTAAATTGTGTCTTCCCCTCCCACAATGGGGAGATTTTCCTGATGTGTCTGCCCCTCCCACAATGGGGAGATTTTCCTGATGTGTCTGCCCCTCCCACAATGGGGAGATTTTCCTGATGTGTCTGCCCCTCCCACAATGGAGAGATTTCCCTCACTTGTGTTTGCCCCTCCCACAATGGTGAGATTTTCCTGAATTGTGTCTGCCCCTCCCACAATGGGGAGATTTTCCTGAATTGTGTCTGCCCCTCCCACAATGGAGAGATTTCCCTCACTTGTGTTTGCCCCTCCCACAATGGTGAGATTTTCCTGAATTGTGTCTGCCCCTCCCACAATAGGGAGATTTTCCTGAATTGTGTCTGCCCTTCCCACAATGGGGAGATTTTCTTGAATTGTGTCTGCCCTTCCCACAATGGGGAGATTTTTCTGAATTGTCTGCCCCTCCCACAATGGTGAGATTTTCCTGATGTGTCTGCCCCTCCCACAATGGGGAGATTTTCCTGATGTGTCTGCCCCTCCCACAATGGAGAGATTTCCCTCACTTGTGTCTGCCCCACCCACAATAGGGAGATTTTCCTGAATTGTGTCTGCCCCTGCCACAATGGGGAGATTTTCCTGAATTGTGTCTACCCTCCCACAATGGGGAGATTTTCCTGAATTGTGTCTACCCTCCCACAATGGGGAGATTTTTCCTGAATTGTGTCTGCCCCTCCCACAATGGGGAGATTTTCCTGAATTGTGTCTGCCCTTCCCACAATAGGGAGATTTTCCTGAATTGTGTCTGCCCCTCCCACAATGGGGAGATTTTCCTGAATTGTGTCTGCTCCTCCCACAATGGGGAGATTTTCCTGAATTGTTTCTGCCCCTCCCACAATGGGGAGATTTTCCTGAATTGTGTCTTCCCCCTCCTACAAGACCATAATGAAGGTTTTACTTTAAAAGCTGGAGTACACTTTTATCTCTTTTTTCTGAAATTAAAGAGAATGAATGTAGGTGGGTGATGGGGTTGGGGTGACGCCATCTTTTGGCTTGGTACTGGGCACAGAAATGAGGCAGAACTTGGAATTTGGACAATAAGACTTCACCACCACAGTCCCAAGGAGATCCAAGGAAGAACATGTTAAATGGCCAAGAACTGGCATAACTGAAATGTTAGTCTTGGATGGACATGGCCTTTAAATGCCATGCCTGGCGTTGTCCACAGAACTGTACAGCCCACAGTTACATATTATAAAGTAAATCTACGGAGACCAGAGATGAAGGTTATAGAAGAAGGAGAAGCATGGAGTTCCTATGAGAGGACACGGATCTCCTGGGAGGCAACGTGTCAATGACAACCAGAGAGGGAGCTCAGTCCGCCTCTCTCCTCCACCGGTGAATGACACGACCAGAAAAAGCTTAGATAACAGACGCCACCAACCTTCGAACAGCCACGGACTTGGAGGTGCAGTTACTTGTTATAATCGGTATGAGCCTCGGGACATGTGTATGCTGCAAGCAAAGAGAAGAGAACTTAGAATGAACTCCTAGTGAATCCACAACATGATATCACGTCTAAGCAAACCAGCTACGGCAGCCTTATCAGCAGACTACTACAATATCTAATAGGCAGTTGGACCCGGAGACGGGGGGCCACCTATGTGTAGAAGAAGTATGGCTCAGCCCTACCCTACCTGAAAAACGAATCATCCTTCCTGAAGAAATGTTGTTTCCCTCCCCTCTTTAAGGCCAGGTTCACACTCTCTCATGTCTTGTGTTAAAGCCTAAACCTAACTAGTCCTAAAAAAAAAAAGTCACCTCCCCCTTCTAACACCTATACTGACTAACCTGTGTATGGAAAATGTACATACTTACCTACAGGGGCGGACTGACAACTCATGGGGCCCCCAGGCAATAGGGGATCATGGGGCCCCTGTGTCCTTGCCCAAACTCAAAAAAGCCTATGAAAAAGGTACCAGGGGCATCTCATGTGGGCCCCCTACTGACCCCGGGCCCTCGGCCAGTGCCCGAGTTTCCCAATGGTCAGTCCGCCCCTGCTTACCTATTATAGCCCTCTCTGATCCAGTCACATGATCCCCTCTATCAGCCAGTGGCAGCTGCAGGGGAGAGGAAAGAGTGGGTAACAACTGGGCATTCCAGAAGCGGTGACACCACCCATAGGCTTCCAAGTTCCAGCCATTATCATAGCTTCCTCTCCCCTGAAAATACACAGGTGATTGGAGTGAAGGGACACCCCCCTACCCTTTCATACAGCACACAGGAATAGACCTAGAGCTGATTGGAGGGAAGGGACACCCTCCTAGCCTTTCAAACAGCACACAGGAACAGAGCTAAAGCTGTCAAAGGGTGTGCGCTGGAGCTCCCTTCCCCTGTCACCTTTTTATCTTTTCGTGTCAAGAAAACCTGTCAGAAGTGACTCGTGCAGATAGATTT
>NW_028320643.1:0-75276 GCF_062004578.1 Staurois parvus
TTTCATTCTTCTTCTTCTTCTTTTCATTCTTCTTTTCATTCTTCTTCTTCCTCTTTTCATTCTTCTTCTTTTCATTCTTCTCATTCTTCTTTTAATTCTTCTTTTTATTCTTCTTCTCATTCTTCTTTTCATTCTTCTTCTTCTTCTTTTCATTCTTCTTCTTCTTCTTTTCATTCTTCTTTTCATTCTTCTTCTTCTTCTTTTCATTCTTCTTCTTCTCATTCTTCTTTTAATTCTTCTTTTTATTCTTCTTCTCATTCTTCTTTTCATTCTTCTTCTTCTTCTTTTCATTCTTCTTCTTCTTCTTTTCATTCTTCTTCTTCTTTTCATTCTTCTTCTTCTTCTTCTTTTCATTCTTCTTCTTTTCATTCTTCTTCTTCTTCTTTTCATTCTTCTTTTCATTCTTCTTCTTCTTCTTTTCATTCTTCTTCTTCTTCTTTTCATTCTTCTTTTCATTCTTCTTTTCATTCCTCTTCTTCTTTTCATTCTTCTTCTTTTCATTCTTCTTTTCATTCTTCTTCTTCTTCTTTTCATTCTTCTTCTTCTTCTTTTCATTCTTCTTTTCATTCTTCTTCTTCTTCTTTTCATTCTTCTTCTTCTTCTTTTCATTCTTCTTTTCATTCTTCTTCTTCTTCTTTTCATTCTTCTTCTTCTTCTTTTCATTCTTCTTTTCATTCTTCTTCTTCTTATTTTCATTCTTCTTCTTTTAATTCTTCTTTTTATTCTTCTTCTCATTCTTCTTTTCATTCTTCTTCTTCTTCTTTTCATTCTTCTTCTTCTTCTTTTCATTCTTCTTCTTCTTTTCATTCTTCTTCTTTTCATTCTTCTTTTCATTCTTCTTCTTTTAATTCTTCTTCTTCTTCTTTTCATTCTTCTTTTCATTCTTCTTCTTCTTCTTTTCATTCTTCTTCTTCTTCTTTTCATTCTTCTTTCATTCTTCTTCTTCTTTTCATTCTTCTTCTTCTTCTTTTCATTCTTCTTCTTCTTCTTTTCATTCTTCTTTTCATTCTTCTTCTTCTTCTTTTCATTCTTCTTCTTCTTCTTTTCATTCTTCTTCTTCTTCTTCTTCGTCGTGCCCCGTGACTGGCCAAATGAGTGAAGTGTGCGGTGATTCTAAGATGGACGGCACTCATCTGCATGTCATACTGACTGACAGTATTATTTCTCTTCCCCAGCAGACTCCAAGGGCATTTAAATTAAAGGTACAGTGTTCTGCACTAATATAAAGGCTCTCTGAAGCCTAGAAACCCTTTTAATAAGTTAAATTCGCGGCGAATAAATTCGCATCGAATTGAATTTCTCCCGCAAATTCGGCGAATTAGCCGAATCGAATTTTTGAATAATTCGCTCATCTCTACTTTTAAACTCTGGAAGGAATACTAGTCACCATCAGCATAGCGATCCTATGGGACATTCCTTTTTTGTACTGTGCAGCCAGAAAGTTGAGGAGTTTTCAAGCCAGTTTCCTACTGTGGATGCGCTAAGCATGCTGTGCTTCGTGGATGGGCCTTTTGGGACACTTCACAGGTCCCAGAGGGCTGCGAGGGGCGATGGGCAAACTTCTGGCTCAATTCGTCCCAACGAACTGAGCCAAAAGTGGAAGCGCATACCTGTAAAAACCAGGCACCTTCTCCCCCCCACCCAAAAGGTGCCAAATGTGGCAGCGGAGGGGGAGAGGAGGCAGATAAGTGGAGCTTCCACTTTAGGGTGGAACTCCAAGAGATAGACAAACGAAACCAGCGCTCCAATCTTCATGCAAACCAAGGAATTGCCAAAATGCCAATCGAAGAGGTGCTGCCCTTCTGAGATCGGGAAATCTGACCACTGGTGAATGAAAACAAACAAGGGCGCACTCTCATCGTGCATTACCGTGGTAAACCACGTATTTTATTAAATAAAAAGGATGTATACTCACAAACCAACGTGATTATAGGCAGTATGAGTGATCCACAAAGACAGTCACAATACAACTGTGTCTAATGATGTGGATAAGCTGACACGTTTCGGGGGCTGAACCCCCTTCTTCAGAACTATATGGCAGCACAGTAGCTAGGTGGTTAGCACCTCCACCTGGCAGCACTAGGGTCGTCGGTTTGAATCCCAACCATGGCATTATCCCACACTCCAAATTCATCCTGGTAGGTTAATTGGCTTCTGTCTAAATTGTCCTAGTTTCATCCCTGGCCATGTGGGATCTCCTGCATGGCGGGGGTTGGGGAAAGACCTGACAACCTACCCTGTAAAAATAATTGGTAAGAGAATTCATGGAAAAAGTCACGAGTGACGGTCCATGCAATCGCCAAGGGTCAGATACGACTGAATGGATAGATAGATAGAAATTGGTCCTAGTATGTGTATGAATGTGAGTTAGGGGCCCTAGATTGTAAGGTACTTGAGGGCAAAGACTGGTGTGTATGTAAACTGCTGCCCCCCCCCCCAGCCCTCCTCCACCTCCAGGAACATTTCATGCAAAAGATAATATATAAAATATATAAAGACCTTCTCTTGACAATAGCTCCCACTTTGGCTTGGTGAAGTCAGGAAGAAAATGGAAGAATTCACTCCATTCAGCACTCTGTACTGTAAATACCAAAATTACAAACAGTTCTGACCTTGCGTGTGAAAGAAATGAATGTATTGCTTATCATAGCAGCCAGTCCTGCTTCTCTTATGGCCTCTCTGGGGAGGTTAGAAGATGAAATGAAGATGCAGAGTGAAAGCATTCTGTCGTTATTTCCCCACACCCTATACAGCCAAGAGTGTAGGACCACTTCCCCCCCCCCCCCCCAAATTGTTGAGTTCAGTTGTCTCCAGTGAAGGGTACTGGTAATGGTAAAGTTCCCAGCTTCAGTCCTCAAGTTCCCCCAACAGGTCATATTTTCAATCAATGTCAATGGGTTGGTATTTATAAACGCTT
Source organism: Staurois parvus (assembly GCF_062004578.1). Taxonomy (NCBI): domain Eukaryota; kingdom Metazoa; phylum Chordata; class Amphibia; order Anura; family Ranidae; genus Staurois; species Staurois parvus. The sequence continues at coordinate 2,918 of NW_028320643.1, forward strand.
TTTTATCTATGGAGAATTCCCAAAACATGCTCTGTTTGGGGGTACTTGAGGACTAAGGTTGTCTACCCCAGTATTTGACAGTTGTGCTCTTCCAACCTTGTGGTAACAGAAGTCACATAGTACATGTTATAGAGTGTATAGAGGTCACATGTTACATGTCATAGAGTGTATAGAGGTCACATGGTGCATGTCATAGAGTGTGACGTAGAGTGTATAGAGGTCACATGGTGCATGTCGTAGAGTGTATAGAGGTCACATGGTGCATGTCATAGAGTGTATAGAGGTCACATGGTGCATGTCGTAGAGTGTATACAGGTCACATGGTGCATGTCGTAGAGTGTATAGAGGTCACATGGTGCATGTCGTAGAGTGTATAGAGGTCACATGGTACATGTCGTAGAGTGTATAGAGGTCACATGGTGCATGTCGTAGAGTGTATAGAGGTCACATGGTGCATGTCGTAGAGTGTATAGAGGTCACATGGTGCATGTCGTAGAGTGTATAGAGGTCACATGGTGCATGTCGTAGAGTGTATACAGGTCACATGGTGCATGTCGTAGAGTGTATAGAGGTCACATGGTGCATGTCGTAGAGTGTATACAGGTCACATGGTGCATGTCGTAGAGTGCATAGAGGTCACATGTTACATGTCGTAGAGTGTATAGAGGTCACATGGTGCATGTCGTAGAGTGTATAGAGGTCACATGGTACATGTCGTAGAGTGTATAGAGGTCACATGGTGCATGTCGTAGAGTGTATAGAGGTCACATGGTGCATGTCGTAGAGTGTATAGAGGTCACATGGTACATGTCGTAGAGTGTATAGAGGTCACATGTTACATGTCGTAGAGTGTATAGAGGTCACATGGTGCATGTCGTAGAGTGTATAGAGGTCACATGGTACATGTCGTAGAGTGTATAGAGATCACATGTTACATGTCGTAGAGTGTATAGAGGTCACATGTTACATGTCGTAGAGTGCATAGAGGTCACATGGTACATGTCGTAGAGTGCATAGAGGTCACATGGTACATGTCGTAGAGTGCATAGAGGTCACATGTTACATGTCGTAGAGTGCATAGAGGTCACATGGTACATGTCGTAGAGTGCATAGAGGTCACATGGTACATGTCATAGAGTGTATACAGGGGTGGACTGACAACTCATGGGGCCCCCGGGCAATAGGGGATCATGGGGCCCCTGTGTCCTTGCCCAAACTCAAAAAAGCCTATGAAAAAGGTACCAGGGGCATCTCATGGGGCCCCCTACTGACCCTGGGCCCTTGGGCAGTGCCCCAGTTTCCAAATGGTCAGTCCGCCCCTGAGTGTATAGAAGTCACATGGTACATGTCAAAGAGTGTATAGAAGTCACATGGTACATGTCATAGAATGTATAGCAGTCATATAGTAAACATCACATAGCATATAGAAGTGATATAATGTATATACATTATATACTATAAAAATCATATAGTGTATATAGGTCACATAGTTCATATCATGTAGCATATAGAATCATATAGTATAGAAGACATATAATGTATATAAATTATATAGAAGTCATACAGTGCATGTCATATAGTGTATATAAGTCATATAGTACATGTCATATAGAAATCATATAATACGTGGCATATAGAAGTCATAGAGTACACATCATATAGTGAATATAGGTCATATGGCAGGGCTTAAAATGTCAAGTCCTGAGCTACTAGCCAGGCCTTAAGAGATAGTCGCCACCAACAAATACACACAAACAGAGACACCTGTACACACACACAGACATGTACATACACACACACATACACACACAGAAACATCTAAACACATGCACAGAGACATATGTACACACACACACATACAGACACATATATACACACACAGGCACGTACAGACACACATACACACAGATACATGTACATACACAGAAATACACACACACAGACACATGTACATACACACAGACACATGTACATACATATGCAGACACATGTACATACATACACAGACACACACATGTACAGTTGTGTCCAAAATTATTCAACCCCCACTGAAATTGAGTGTTTTGGCCAGTTTGACATTGCTTTTGATCATTCAGTCATCTTGCTTACATTTACATTAAAGAGGCACTTGTAGGTCAGACAAATATAACATAACAGTTATAATGAAATAACCACAAATGTCTTTTCTGTGCTCACAGCATTATCAGTTTTATTCAACCCCCAAGTGACATTCAATCTTAGTACTTAGTACAGCATCCTTTTACAGTTATAACAGCTTTTAAACGTGAAGCATAGCTTGACACAAGTGTCTTGCAGCGATCTACGGGTATCTTCGCCCATTCTTCATGGGCAAAGGCCTCCAGTTCAGTCACATTCTTAGGCTTGCGCACTGCAACTGCTTTCTTTAAGTCCCACCAGAGGTTCTCAATCGGATTTAAGTCTGGTGACTGCGATGGCCACTCCAAAATGTTCCAGCCTTTCCTCTGCAACCATGCTCTAGTGGACTTGGAGGTATGCTTGGGATCATTGTCCTGTTGAAAGGTCCAACGTCTCCCAAGCCTCAGGTGTGTGACGGACTGCATCACGTTTCCATCCAATATCTCCTGGTACTGAAGAGAATTCATGGTACCTTGCACACGCTGAAGCTTCCCTGTACCTGCAGAAGCAAAACAGCCCCAAAGCATGATTGACCCTCCACCATGCTTCACAGTAGGCAAGGTGTTCTTTTCATCATAGGCCTTGTTCTTCCTCCTCCAAACATAGTGTTGATCCATGGGCCCAAACAGTTCTAATTTTGTTTCATCAGTCCACAGAACACTATCCCACAACTTTTGTGGTTTGTCCACATGGCTTTTGGCATACTGCAGTCGACTCTTCTTATTCTTTGGAGACAGCAAGGGGGTACGCCTGGGAGTTCTGGCACGGAGGCCTTCATTACGCAGTGTGCGTCTTATTGTCTGGGCTGAAACTTCTGTACCCACATCTGACAAATCTTTTCTCAGTTCCTCAGCAGTCACACGGGGACTTCTCTCCACTCTACGCTTCAGGTAGCGCACAGCAGTCGAAGTCAGCATCTTCTTTCTGCCACGACCAGGTAGCGTTTCAACAGTGCCCTTTGCCTTGAATTTGCGAATGATGCTTCCTAAGGTGTCTCTTGGTATGTTTAACATCTTTGCAATCTTCTTATAGCCATTGCCCTTCCTGTGAAGAGAAATCACCTCTTCTCTTGTCTTCCTGGACCATTCTCTTGCCTTCACCATGTTTGTAACCACACCAGTAAATGTCTAGAAGGAGCTGAGTATCACAGTCATTTTAAAGCTGCCTAATTGGTGCTTATTATGCTTGATTGCTGCTCGGTGACATCCACAGGTGTTTTCAATACCTGATGGAAAGCACCTGTATGAACCTCTGTTCTTCAGAGTGGTAGTCTTTAAGGGGTTGAATAATTGTGGCAATGAAGAAACCACATAAGAACCATTTACTACTGTATTACATAAACAATTGATGTCATTTTAGTTGCATTTGGGTAGTTACAACGTCCTTGTAGGATTTGATTCTGAATACAATTCCAAATGTACACTATAGTCCCTAAACCCCTTTACAGCATTGGGGGTTGAATAATTTTGGACACAACTGTACATGCACACACACACACGTACACACACAGACACATGTACACACAGACACACACACACACACACATACACACATACATGTACAGTGGGGATGGAAAGTTTGGGCACCCCAGCTAAAAATTTGTATTAATGTGCATAAAGAAGCCAAGGAAAGATGGAAAAATCTCCAAAAGGCATCAAATTACGGATTAGACATTCTTATAATATGTCAACAAAAGTTAGATTTTATTTCCATCATTTACACTTTCAACATAACAGAAAACAAAAAAATGGCGTCTGCAAAAGTTTGGGCCCCCTGCAGAGTTAATATCTTGTACTGCCCCCTTTGGCAAGTATCACGGCTTGTAAACGCTTTTTGTAGCCAGCCAAGAGTCTTTCAATTCTTGTTTGAGGTATCTTTGCCCATTCTTCCTTACAAAAGTCTTCCAGTTCTTTGAGATTTCTGGGCTGTCTGTCACGCACGGCTCTTTTAAGGTCTATCCATAGATTTTCAATGATGTTGAGGTCAGGAGATTGTGAAGGCCATGGCAAAACCTTCAGTTTACGCCTCTTGATGTAATCCCCCGTGGATTTCGAGGTGTGTTTAGGATCATTATCCATTTGTAGAAGCCATCCTCTCTTTAACTTCAGCTTTTTCACAGATGGCATCAAGTTACCATCCAAAATTTGCTGAAATTTTATTGAATCCATTTTTCCTTCTACTCGTGAGATGTTCCCTGTGCCACTGGCTGCAACACAACCCCAAAGCATGATTGATCCAACCCCATGCTTCACAGTTGGACAGAGGTGCCATGTACCATGTGCCCCTTCTTCTCCAAACGTACCTTTGCTCATTCCGGCCAAAAAGTTCAATTTTAACCTCATCGGTCCACAGAACTTGTTTCCAAAATGCATCAGGCTTGTCTATATGTTCATTTGCAAAGTTCAAACGATGATTTTTGTGGTGAGGACGTAGAAGAGGTTTTCTTCTGATGACTCTTCCATGAAGACCATATTTGTACAAGTATCTCTTTATAGTGGAATAGTGTACCACAACTCCAGTGTCTGCCAGATCTTTCTGGAGGGATCGTGCAGTCAAACGTGGGTTTTCAATTGTTTTTCTCACAATCCTGCGAGCTGTTCTGTCTGATATTTTTCTTGGTCTTCCAGATCTTGCTTTAACTTCCACTGTTCCTGATGACTGCCATTTCTTAATGACATTCCGAACAGAGGATATTGACATCTGAAAACGCTTTGCTATCTTCTTATAGCCTTCTCCAGCTTTGTGAGCGTCAGCTATTTTCAGTTTCAGTTTTCTAGACAACTGCTTAGAAGAACCCATGGTGCTGATTGTTGGGGCAAGGTCAGATGAGTCTGGGAATTTAAAACTTTTGAGATTGACATCACCTGGTCTTCCCAGATGATTGAGAACAATCCATGACACTGGCAGGTCTCAGCTTGGCAAAGGGGGCAGTGCATGCTATAAATTCTGCAGGGTGCCCAAACTTTTGCAGACGCCATTTTTTTGTTTTCTGTTATTTTGAAAGTGTAAATGATGGAAATAAAATCTAACTTTTGTTGACATATTATAAGAATGTCTAATCTGTAATTTGATGCCTTTTGGAGATTTTTCCATCTTTCCTTGGCTTCTTTATGCACAATAATACAAATTTTTAGCTGGGGTGCCCAAACTTTCGATCCCCACTGTACATACACACAGACACATGTACATGCATACACAGACACACACATGTACAGGTACACCCCCCCTCCATACAAAGTTGCAGTACTTCGTTGTTCACTCACAGATCCGAGTATTGCACTCTAGGGGGAGGCAGAGAGCACAGCACACACTCCTTGCTTTGCTTTCACTGCGCTCAGCTATTGAGCAGTCTGCCGGCTTCCAGTGCCAATGACAGATCCGGCCTGAGCTCCGAGCCTGCTCAGCAAGATGGCCCTAGTAGAAACACTCGCCCCCACCATAATTTCCACTCGCCATTGGCGAGCAGGTGAGTGGAAATTTCAAGCCCTGTCATATAACATATATATCATATAGTGTATAGAGGTCATATAGTACATGTCATGTAGAAGTCATATAATGTATAAATGATATACTATAGAAGTCATATAATGTATATAAATGATATACTATAGAAGTCATAGAGTACATGTCATATAGTATATAGAAGTCATAGAGTACATGTCATATAGTATATAGAAGTCATAGAGTACATGTCATATAGTATATAGAAGTCATAGAGTACATGTCATATAGTATATAGAAGTCATAGAGTACATGTCATATAGTGTATAGAAGTCATATAATGTATATAAATGATATACTATAGAAGTCATAGAGTACATGTCATATAGTATATAGAAGTCATAGAGTACATGTCATATAGTATATAGAAGTCATAGAGTACATGTCATATAGTATATAGAAGTCATAGAGTACGTCATATAGTATATAGAAGTCATAGAGTACGTCATATAGTATATAGAAGTCATAGAGTACATGTCATATAGTATATAGAAGTCATAGAGTACGTCATATAGTATATAGAAGTCATAGAGTACGTCATATAGTATATAGAAGTCATAGAGTACATGTCATATAGTATATAGAAGTCATAGAGTACATGTCATATAGTATATAGAAGTCATAGAGTACGTCATATAGTATATAGAAGTCATAGAGTACGTCATATAGTATATAGAAGTCATAGAGTACATGTCATATAGTATATAGAAGTCATAGAGTACGTCATATAGTATATAGAAGTCATAGAGTACGTCATATAGTATATAGAAGTCATAGAGTACATGTCATATAGTATATAGAAGTCATAGAGTACATGTCATATAGTATATAGAAGTCATAGAGTACGTCATATAGTATATAGAAGTCATAGAGTACATGTCATATAGTATATAGAAGTCATAGAGTACATGTCATATAGTATATAGAAGTCATAGAGTACATGTCATATAGTATATAGAAGTCATAGAGTACATGTCATATAGTGTATAGAAGTCATAGAGTACACGTCATATAGTATATAGAAGTCATAGAGTACATGTCATATAGTGTATAGAAGTCATAGAGTACATGTCATATAGTATATAGAAGTCATAGAGTACATGTCATATAGTGTATAGAAGTCATAGAGTACATGTCATATAGTGTATAGAAGTCATAGAGTACATGTCATATAGTATATAGAAGTCATAGAGTACATGTCATATAGTATATAGAAGTCATAGAGTACATGTCATATAGTATATAGAAGTCATAGAGTACATGTCATATAGTGTATAGAAGTCATAGAGTACATGTCATATAGTGTATAGAAGTCATATAATGTATATAAATGATATACTATAGAAGTCATAGAGTACATGTCATATAGTATATAGAAGTCATAGAGTACATGTCATATAGTATATAGAAGTCATAGAGTACGTCATATAGTATATAGAAGTCATAGAGTACATGTCATATAGTATATAGAAGTCATAGAGTACATGTCATATAGTATATAGAAGTCATAGAGTACATGTCATATAGTATATAGAAGTCATAGAGTACGTCATATAGTATATAGAAGTCATAGAGTACATGTCATATAGTATATAGAAGTCATAGAGTACATGTCATATAGTATATAGAAGTCATAGAGTACATGTCATATAGTATATAGAAGTCATAGAGTACATGTCATATAGTATATAGAAGTCATAGAGTACATGTCATATAGTGTATAGAAGTCATAGAGTACGTCATATAGTATATAGAAGTCATAGAGTACGTCATATAGTATATAGAAGTCATAGAGTACATGTCATATAGTATATAGAAGTCATAGAGTACATGTCATATAGTATATAGAAGTCATAGAGTACATGTCATATAGTATATAGAAGTCATAGAGTACATGTCATATAGTATATAGAAGTCATAGAGTACATGTCATATAGTATATAGAAGTCATAGAGTACGTCATATAGTATATAGAAGTCATAGAGTACATGTCATATAGTATATAGAAGTCATAGAGTACATGTCATATAGTATATAGAAGTCATAGAGTACATGTCATATAGTATATAGAAGTCATAGAGTACATGTCATATAGTATATAGAAGTCATAGAGTACATGTCATATAGTGTATAGAAGTCATAGAGTACGTCATATAGTATATAGAAGTCATAGAGTACGTCATATAGTATATAGAAGTCATAGAGTACATGTCATATAGTATATAGAAGTCATAGAGTACATGTCATATAGTATATAGAAGTCATAGAGTACATGTCATATAGTGTATAGAAGTCATAGAGGACGTCATATAGTATATAGAAGTCATAGAGTACGTCATATAGTATATAGAAGTCATAGAGTACGTCATATAGTATATAGAAGTCATAGAGTACATGTCATATAGTATATAGAAGTCATAGAGTACGTCATATAGTATATAGAAGTCATAGAGTACATGTCATATAGTATATAGAAGTCATAGAGTACGTCATATAGTATATAGAAGTCATAGAGTACATGTCATATAGTATATAGAAGTCATAGCGTACGTCATATAGTATATAGAAGTCATATAATGTATATAAATGATATAATGTACAGTATATACAGAAAGTCCTAACAGAGAATGACGTGGAGGAAACATTGAGCCACGGTGTGAATCTGAATGCTGTCCTGAAATAACAGGAATATAAAGCAGCCGTCTCCTTGGTGGCAGCTCCACCTGAGGACATATATAGAACAATAGTTCAAGGGAGGATGCGTGGCAGCTTTGTATTGTGAGAATGATAAGTGCCTTTATATGTGCTTTGTGGACATGGCAGCTTCTTTATATATTTCTGATTGTTTGCTTGGCTTGACTTTGTTGGGTAAATGGGAATGGCGGAGCTTTTACAGTGTTTGCAGAAAACAAAAGTAGGACACAGCTGTGACCGGGCTGTACACATCTGCAGGCTGGATGCGTCTACATGCCTAGAAATGTGTAAATCCAGTACTATGGACAGATTCTACGCAGGATGTTCTGCTATCTCCGCCAGCATCTCCCGCAGAAAATACACGAATGTGAAGGAAGCCTACGGGCCCTTGCACAGGGATGCCTAAAAACTGCCATGTTTTTAGGCATTTTTGCATTTTCTTTTACTGATCTAAATGCAGCCCATTGTGTTTAATGGGCATATGAGGGGTACAGGATAGAGGCTGGGTGGTACTTTCTCCATGTTCCCCTACATGGTTGGGCGCCAAGTGTGGGTAACATACGAGCAGGGGCGGACTGACAACTCATGGGGCCCCCGGGCAATAGGGGATCATGGGGCCCCTGTGTCCTCGCTCACACTCAAACCACACCCAAGAAAGCCTATGAAAGGTACCAGGGGCATCTCATGGGGCCCCCTACTGACCCCGGGCCCTCAGGCAGTGCCCGAGTTCCCAAATGGTCAGTCTGCCCCTGCATACGAGGCCTACCCCCACTGTGGATTCGTCTGGGCTATGCTGGGCATTGTGGACGGGAGCACAGCATGTGTGTGCCATGCTCATCCATGTGCCGGGACAATGTGGGAATAGTCAACATTAACCCCTTCCAGTCCGGACACCTTCACCCCCTTCGAGTCCGGACACTTTCCCCCCCTTCCAGTCCGGACACTTTCCCCCCCTTCCAGTCCGGACACTTTCCCCCCCTCCAGTCCGGACACTTTCATCCCCTTCCAGTCCGGACACTTTCCCCCCTTCCAGTCTGGAAACTTTCCCCCCTTCCAGTCCGGACACTTTCCCCCCCTTCCAGTCCGGACACTTTCATCCCCTTCCAGTCCGGACACTTTCCCCCCCTTCCAATCCAGACACTTTCCCCCCTTCCAGTCCGGACACTTTCACCCCCTTCCAGTCCGGACACTTTCACCCCCTTCCAGTCCGGACACTTTCCCCCCCTTCCAGTCCGGACTCTTTCATCCCCTTCCAGTCCGGACACTTTCACCCCCTTCCAGTCCGGACACTTTCCCCCCTTCCAGTCCGGACACTTTCACCCCCTTCCAGTCCGGACACTTTCACCCCCTTCCAGTCCGGACACTTTCCCCCCCTTCCAGTCCGGACTCTTTCATCCCCTTCCAGTCCGGACACTTTCACCCCCTTCCAGTCCGGACACTTTCCCCCCTTCCAGTCCGGACACTTTCACCCCCTTCCAGTCCGGACACTTTCACCCCCTTCCAGTCCGGACACTTTCCCCCCCTTCCAGTCTGGACACTTTCATCCCCTTCCAGTCCGGACACTTTCCCCCCCTTCCAGTCTGGACACTTTCCCCCCCTTTAAGTCCGGACACTTTCCCCCCTTCCAGTCCGGACACTTTCACCCCCTTCCAGTCCGGACACTTTCACCCCCTTCCAGTCCGGACACTTTCCCCCCCTTCCAGTCCGGACACTTTCATCCCCTTCCAGTCCGGACACTTTCCCCCCCTTCCAGTCTGGACACTTTCCCCCCCTTTAAGTCCGGACACTTTCCCCCCTTCCAGTCCGGACACTTTCACCCCTTTCCAGTCCGGACACTTTCCCCCCTTCCAGTCCGGACACTTTCACCCCTTTCCAGTCTGGACACTTTCACCCCCTTCCAGTCCAGGCCAAATTTCAGCTTTCAGTGCTATCACACTTTGAATGACAATTGCGCGGTCATGCAACACTGTACCCATATGACTTTTTTAGCTTTATTATGGTGGTATTTATTCACCGCTGGGATTTTTTATTTTTTTTGCTATATAAATGAAAAAGTCCAAAAATGTTGAAAAAAGGTGTTTTTCTTATCTATCCATCCATCCATCCATCCTATCATATCTTATCTTTAAAGAGCCAATGAATGTGATGAAGATGTTCTGGGAAATAGTGCGTACCATACTAGAGGGGAAGTAAGGAGGGGAGATCTGTCCTGCAGATTACCAAGCCAAGAAGATAAAACTCCGGATTCAAAGCCGTCCGAAGTTTATTCCAAAAGCTGAAAATTTACTCTCAGCTAAAAATCAGATTTTTTACAAGCAAAAGGTCACAGAGGGGATGAGTTGGTGAGAAGAAATGCAAAAATAAGGAAAATGATATTGCTGAGCGTAGAGATTTTATAAAAGATTAATTAATTAGAGAAAACTTCGAGTTGCACTTGTTCCAAATACAAGTATATCACGGTCCACTGACTTCCACAACCAGATGAAAATCTAAGGTTGCCGGCTGAGCGTCTTTGTGCCATTACAGCCCACGTTTACGCCAGCCGTGGATCGTCAGATGTTGTCCAAAACGTGATTGCAGAAGGATCACATCACAAAGGACCAGGTGCAACGTTTCGTAGCTGCGCAGGGCTCCTTCCTCGGGCATCTGTCCCGTAAGACTCTTGACTGATGGACTTGCAGAATATCGAGGCTAATACTTACCCCTAATCCATAAAAACCACCACCCCCTTCAAACCTCCCCCACCTAAATGACCACGCGACTTTGTTTTTGGTGTAAAACCGGCCATAGCAGCCATTTATTTAACAGCTCTAACATAACACTTCTTACAGTACATTCAAATAATAACCGACAGTAATGATCCCAACCGGGTCCAAGGTCTTTGAAGGCACCGTTACTCACATCACAAACTCGGCTGTATCTGACACCCAATGAAAAGGCCCCCAGCGGCTACTACACCGCCTAGGGGACAATACTACAGTTACGTAGTCCCAGATACAGCCAATGAACTCCCACCTTACCAACGTGACCTTATAACTGGGAAGGAACACCCATACCTACGATGGGCCCAACCCATTCCACCAAATTGTCACTCCAGCACCGCCTTCAAAGACCCAGCAACCCCTGCCGGCTGCCATGACAAAACAAACAGACAAACACCTCGGGACACAAAATGCCGTTCTGAACAAGAAACAAACTCAAGGAACCCACACAAAACAAACAGGACAAACACAAAGAACAACCCATAACCAAAACAGCAAAACAAAAATATGGAACAGCTCTAGTGAGGGAGGGCGGGAGAAACCACCCCTGTGCTGGCACAAGCTCCGACTGACCTCCAACAAGACCCAACCCCCTTCCGAATCCTGGCAAGATCACCCCTCAAGACTGCGTACTCCAGTCAGGTGAGTAACCACCCCCTTACCTCCTGCATATACTCCCACCCAAATACACGCTCCGCCTCGTCTGCACGCCCCAGTCATGCTGGCCCTCCCTTTTAGCTTTGCTCAGTCCAGGCCTTGACTGAAATGTTGCACTTGGTCCTTTGTGATGTTACATAGTTAGGCTGGCTGAAAAAAGACAAAAGTCCATCCAGTTCAACCATTAAAAAAAAAAGTTATAATCCTACACCCACAGTGGATCCAGAGGAAGGCAAACAAACCCAGCAAAGCACGATCCAAATTGCAGGGGAAACAAACTCCATCCTGATCCCTCGAGAGGCAATCGGATATTCCCTATAAATGTTAGTATCCAATATCTTTCTGTAATAAAAACTTTGGGCGATATCTGATGATCCACGGGGTGCTGGTGAATATGTGCGCTGTTTCATGAAGCCCACTTTCCAGCTGGTAGTTGCTACAGAACCCGCTACTGACAAGCCTATGTCCCGGAACAGTAGGATAAAAGAAAAATGAGCGAGCGCTACCTGTAAAGAAAACAGCTGCTAGCACACCAAAAAGGCAACCAAATAAAACCTTCCAAAAAGTATTTCAATATAAAGGTGCAGCGCTAAGACATAATGGGCAAAATAATGCGAATTAAATCACATAAATCACATAAAGTGCAAAATTAAGTGCAAAAATAGGATGTCACCAAATGGTGAGCGTGGTGAATAAATATCCCAAATAAAACAGCCCATGTGAGGATCTAGTACGATCTCAATACTCGTGCGTGGGAATCTGGTCCAGGGTGGCAGATGATAAATCCAATTAAATAAATTGCGCACTCACCAGAAGTGTGTAAATACACGCATTTGAGATATAGCCTCATCAGGTATCAATCAGGTCATCCGCTCCCAGGTCAGGTTAGGTTCCTACACCTTCTGATCACATCTGAAAGGGTGCTCAGGGGTCCTTGAGGTGTATCACCATCTGGGGTCACCTTTGAAGCAGGGTCTGCGAATGGCGGCACTCACTCAATGTACTGGGCCAGACTGGGTACGATGAGAGCGGGAAGGAGGATGCACAGGTAGGACAGGCTGCCATCAGACCCTCCTTTAATTGGATTTATCATCTGCCACCCTGGACCAGATTCCCACGCACGAGTATTGAGATCGTACTAGATCCTCACGTGGGCTGTTTTATTTGGGACATTTATTCACCACGCTCACCATTTGGTGACAACCTATTTTTGCACTTAATTTTGCACTTTATGTGATTTATGTGATTTAATACGCATTATTTTGGACATTATATCCAGAAGCGCGTGCGATGGGAATATGGACAATACTTTGTGCCATTACAGAACTCCAAAGTGACTTTAGACATAGTTGTATTTCACCATTTAGGTGCATTGGTGCAGTCAGTGGACTTGGGAGCCCGGTGGCTGTTTGGCAGCCAGCAGATAAGGTGGCTCACGTGAAGTGCGGGTTCGAAGCACTAACTGGCATTACCAGAACTCCTGATGGTGGAGATGGGTTTTGTTGGGTGTTAGTACCAGGTCTCGGTCCTAATGATCGCCCCACCAGGAGGTGAGCAAGCCGGGATTCACCGGCAGATATAGTAGTTAGGGATCAAGCAGAAGTGTAGTCAAGGATCCAAATGAAGGTCGGTAACGAGCGGTTGCAGGTTGGGATTAAGCAGAATTGTAGTCAAGGATCGAAATGAAGGTCCGTAACGAGTGGTTGCAGGTTGGGATCAAGCAGAAGTGTAGTCAAGAATCCAAATGAAGGTCCGTAATGAGGGGTTGCAGGTTGGGATCAAGCAGAAGTGCAGTCAATGATCCAAATGAAGGTCGGTAACGAGCAGTTGCAGGTTGGGATCAAGCAGAATTGTAGTCAAGGATCCAAATGAAGGTTGATAATGAGCAGCTGCAGGTTGAGATCAAGCAGAATTGTAGTCAAGGATCCAAATGTAGGTCCGTAACGAGTGGTTGCAGGTTGGGATCAAGCAGAATTGTAGTCAAGGATCCAAATGAAGGTCGGTAACTAGCAGTTGCAGGTTGGGATCAAGCAGATTTGCAGTCAAGGATCTAAATGAAGGTCGGTAACGAGCGGTTGCAGGTTGGGATCAAGCAGAATTGTAGTCAAGGATCCAAATGAAGGTCGGAAACAAGCGGTTGCAGGCTGGGACCAAACAAATTGCAGTCAAGGATCCAAATGAAAGTCGGTAACGAGCGGTTGCAGGTTGGGATCAAGCAGAATTATAGTCAAGGATCCAAATGAAGGTTGATAACGAGCGGTTTCAGGTTGGGATCAAGAAGAATTGTAGTGAAGGATTCAAATGAAGGTCGGTAATGAGCGGTTGCAGGTTGGGATCAAGCAGAATTGCAGTCAAGGATCCAAATGAAGGTCGGTAATGAGCGGTTGCAGGTAAGGATTAAGCAGAATTGTAGTCAAGGATCCAAATGAAGGTCCGTAATGAGGGGTTGCAGGTTGGGATCAAGCAGAATTGTAGTCAAGGATCCAAATGAAGGTCGGTAACGAGTGGTTGCAGGCTGGGATCAAGCAGAATTGTAGTCAAGGATCCAAATGAAGGTCTGTAACGAGTGGTTGCAGGTTGGGATCAAGCAGAATTATAGTCAAGGATCCAAATGAAGGTTGATAACGAGCGGTTTCAGGTTGGGATCAAGAAGAATTGTAGTGAAGGATCCAAATGAAGGTCGGTAATGAGCGGTTGCAGGTTGGGATCAAGCAGAATTGCAGTCAAGGATCCAAATGAAGGTCGGTAATGAGGGGTTGCAGGTAAGGATCAAGCAGAATTGTAGTCAAGGATCCAAATGAAGGTCCGTAATGAGGGGTTGCAGGTTGGGATCAAGCAGAATTGTAATCAAGGATCCAAATGAAGGTCGGTAACGAGTGGTTGCAGGCTGGGATCAAGCAGAATTGTAGTCAAGGATCCAAATGAAGGTCTGTAACGAGTGGTTGCAGGTTGGGATCAAGCAGAATCGTAGTCAAGGATCCAAATGAAGGTCGATAATGAGCAGTTGCAGGTTGAGATCAAGCAGAATTGTAGTCAGGGATCCAAATGAAGGTTGAAAACGAGCAGTTGCAGGTTGGGATCAAGCAGAACTGTAGTCAAGGATCCAAATGAAGGTCCGTAATGAGGGGCTGCAGGTTGGGATCAAGCATAATTGCAGTCAAGGATCCAAATGAAGGTCGGTAACAAGAGGTTGCAGGTTGGGATCAAGCAGAATTGTAGTCAAGGATCCAAATGAAGGTCGGTAACAAGAGGTTGCAGGTTGGGATCAAGCAGAATTGTAGTCAAGGATCCAAATGAAGGTTGGTAACGAGTGGTTGCAGGTTGGGATCAAGCAGAATTGTAGTCAAGAATCCAAATGAAAGTCGGTAACGAGTGGTAGTGAAGATACAGATGGCAGCAGGCGAGACAAGAGTTAGATATCGGCTGAAGAGAGCACAATAATTTGGCAAACAGGAAGTGCACAGGAATGGCTAAATGAGGAAGTTCATGGGAGGAGCAAAGTGTTCAAAGTTCAAGCGAAACAAAATTCGAGGCACGATCACTCAAGGAACTGTCCAGCATTGGTGGCTCAACAGGAAGAGAAATTGCCAGTTAGAGCAGAGGTTGCAGGTTCAGACCCGGGTCCTGACAGATGATCTCCAGGTTAAGGGCAGATCCTCTGCATCCTCACTTGCATTGTACATGATGATATCAGAGTGAAATGGATGGAGCACCCAAGAGAAGAAGCTTTGGAGGACTGTAAATGTGTTACTGGGAGCAGTGCCATGACAAGATCATCCAGCTCCCAGGCCACAGAAGCCAAACTGCCCCCCCCTTCAGTATACGTGAGCTTAGAAGATGCTACCCCCTGCAGTCATCCGCTTGTCAATATGCCTCGTATCAGAATGAGCTCACTGGTGCCCACACCGATATAGTAAACTGTCCAGGGCAGCCGCCCCTCCTGCTCAGGACTTGCCCCGACTCTGACTGGGAGAATTGGCCAGTGAAAACAAAGGGAAAAAAGCTTTAAAAAAAGACAACTAATGCTACAATAGGATACATTTTTGTTTTTGTGTTTACATACGCTTTATCTTTAGGAGTCTTTGAACTTCAGCAGTACAAGCTTCCTTTAAATAGGAGTGAGTGGGGGGAGGGAGCGCTAAGACGCATCTACCCTGTGTGCATTTGGGGATGGACCATCAGCAATGAGGGTTAATCGAAGGTCCATGTGGAGGTGGTGTCCATGTCCATCTGTAGTGGGGGGCTTGTAGTAGTATGGACTTGTCCAAGGTGGCAGCCAGCTATAAGAGCTTGTAGATACTCCTAACGCAGGTAGGTAACAGGTAGGCATGTCAAGTAATGGAGGTAAGGCAGACGAAGGAGTGAGCATGCTCCGAACGCACACCATCTTGGAAACCCAGTCCACGTGGTGACATCATCCCTGTGAGCCTCCCTGCGCCCTTCTGCTACTCCATGGCATGTCAAGTAATGGAGGTCCAGTGGGAGCATCAGGTCCTTAGGCCACGCTCTGGGTGTTTTCCCACTGCTGCAGTGGTGTCCAGGGCTCGGGGAGTAGCAGAGGGGCGAAGGGAGGCTCACAGGGATGTTGTCACCCCATGGACAGGGTTTCCAAGATGGCACATTCACTCCTTCGTTGGCCTAACCTCCATCACTAGGCATGTCAAGTGATGGAGGTCAGGCCGACGAAGGAGTGAGCATGCTCCGAACGTGCACCATCTTGGAAACCCAGTCCATGGGTTGACATCACTGTGAGCCTCCATGCGCATGTTTGGAGCATGCTCACTCCTTCGTCGACCTGACCCCCATCACTTGACATGCCTACCTGTTACCTACCTATGTGAGTGCAATTTTACAATTCAATCTGCCTGATTTTAACCGTCTACACTTAGAGTGGTGTTGCTGTCTCTCTTCTCTTCCTTTAACCACCTCCCGTCCAGCCGTTGTATATAAACAGCCAGACGGTGGCAGTGCAGGGGCGGGTGGCTTTTTATAAATGGCCTCCCCACCCCCTGCTTGTGCGCACTCCCTGGGAGCGCGCAGAACCGCAATCCGGTGCCCTCTGTGTCCTCCGGACACAGTGGAACACCGATTGTCATACGGGACCTCTGTGCGAGGTCCCGATCATGTGATCACTGATTGGCCAATCAGTGATCACATGCAGAGTAGTAAGCAAGATGTCACTTCTGATATCATTGCTTACTACGTGTAAAATGTGTGAATGATCACAGAGATCACATGGTACAGGGCTATTCACAGCAGCCTTGTACAATGTGACAAGCTGTGACCAATCACAGCTCACTCAGTATTTCTCAATGGCTGCAAGAATGCAGCCAGAGAGAAGGAGAAATGATTGCTTTTACAGCCTTTATGGGTGTAAAAGCAATCATTGTAAAAAAAAAAATCTTCATCACCCCCCACAAGTAGTACAGTGTCACCATGGTAACACTGTACTGCTAGGGTGACAGTATGTAAAAAATAATAATTATATAAAAAAAAAAAGTAAAAAAAAGTTTAAAAATTATAATTTTTGGTTATAAACTAATTTTTTTTTTTTTTTTTTTACTAAAAAGATAACTAAATAGATTTTGGCCAAGATTTATGATGAAAGATTATTTATTTGCAAAATTTTATAAGAAAAACACTTTTTTTTCAAAATGTTTGGACTTTTTCATTTATATAGCAAAAAAATAAAAATCCCAGTGGTGAATAAATACCACCAAAATAAAGCTTTATCTGTCTCAAAAATGCAAAAAAATGTACATGGGTACAGTGTTGCATGACTGCGCAATTGTCATTCAAAGTGTGATAGCGCTGAAAGCTGAAAATTGGCTTGGACTGGAAGGGGGTGAAAGTGTCCGGACTGGAAGGGGGGGGAAGTGTCCGGACTGGAAGGGGGGGGAAGTGTCCGGACTGGAAGGGGGGGGAAGTGTCCGGACTGGAAGGGGGGGAAAGTGTCCGGACTGGAAGGGGGGGGAAGTGTCCGGACTGGAAGGGGGGGGAAGTGTCCGGACTGGAAGGGGGGGAAAGTGTCCGGATTGGAAGGGGGGTGAAAGCGTCCGGACTGGAAGGGGGTGAAAGTGTCTGGACAGGAAGGGGGTGAAAGTGTCCGGACTGGAAGGGGGGGAAAGTGTCTGGACTGGAGGGGGGGAAAGTGTCCAGACTGGAAGGGGGTGAAAGTGTTCAGACTAGAAGGGGGGGGAAAGTGTCCGGACTGGAAGGGGGAAAGCGTCCGGACCGGAAGGGGGGGGGGTGAAAGCGTCCGGACCGGAAGGGGGGGGGGAAAGCGTCCGGACCGGAAGGGGGGGGGGGAAGCGTCCGGACCGGAAGGGGGGGGGGAAGCGTCCGGACTGGAATTGGGTGAAAGTGTTCAGACTGGAAGGGGGGGAAAGTGTCCGGACTGGAAGGGGGGGGGGAGTGTCTGGACTGGAAGGGGGTAAAATTGTCAAGACTGGAAGGGGGTGAAATTGTCCGGACTGGAAGGGGGGGAAAGTGTCTGGACTGGAAGGGGGTGAAATTGTACGGACTGGAAGGGGGGGGAAGTGTCTGGACTGGAAGGGGGAAAGTGTCCAGACTGGAAGGGGGTGAAAGTGTTCAGACTAGAAGGGGGGGGGAAAGTGTCCGGACTGGAAGGGGGGGGAAGTGTCTGGACTGGAGGGGGGGAAAGTGTCCAGACTGGAAGGGGGGGAAGTGTCTGGACTGGAGGGGGGGAAAGTGTCCAGACTGGAAGGGGGTGAAAGTGTTCAGACTAGAAGGGGGGGGAAAGTGTCCGGACTGGAAGGGGGTGAAAGTGTCCGGACTGGAAGGGGGGAAAGTGTCTGGACTGGAAGGGGGTGAAAGTGTTCAGACTGGAAGGGGGGGAAAGTGTCCAGACTGGAAGGGGGGGGGTGTCTGGACTGGAAGGGGGTGAAATTGTCCAGACTGGAAGGGGGTGAAAGTGTCCGGACTGGAAGGGGGGAAAGTGTCCGGACTGGAAGGGGGTGAAAGTGTCCGGACTGGAAGGAAGGGGGGGGAAGTGTACGGACTGGAAGGGGCTGAAAGTGTCCGGACTGGAAGGGGGGGGGGGAAGTGTCTGGACTGGAAAGGGGTAAAAGTGTCTGGACTGGAAGGGGGGAAAGTGTCCGGACTGGAAGAGGGGGAAGTGTCTGGACTGGAATTGGGTGAAAGTGTCCACACTGGAAGGGGGTGAAAGTGTCCGGACTGGAAGGTGGTGAAAGTGTCCGGACTGGAAGGGGGGAAAGTGTCCGGACTGGAAGGGGGTGAAAGTGTCCGGACTGGAAGGAAGGGGGGGGAAGTGTCCGGACTGGAAGGGGCTGAAAGTGTCCGGACTGGAAGGGGGGGGGGGGGGAAGTGTCTGGACTGGAAAGGGGTAAAAGTGTCTGGACTGGAAGGGGGGAAAGTGTCCGGACTGGAAGAGGGGGAAGTGTCTGGACTGGAATTGGGTGAAAGTGTCCACACTGGAAGGGGGTGAAAGTGTCCGGACTGGAAGGTGGTGAAAGTGTCCGGACTGGAAGGGGGTGAAAGTGTCCGGACTGGAAGGGGGTGAAAGTGTCCGGACTGGAAGGGGGGAAAAGTGTCCGGACTGGAAGGGGGTGAAAGTGTCTGGACTGGAAGGGGGGGAAAGTGTCCGGACTGGAAGGGGGGAAAAGTGTCCGGACTGGAAGGGGCTGAAAGTGTCTGGACTGGAAGGTGGTGAAACTGTCTGGACTGGAAGGGGCTGAAAGTGTCCGGACTGGAAGGGGGTGAAAGTGTCCAGACTGGAAGGGGGTGAAAGTGTCCGGACTGGAAGGGGGGGAAAGTGTCCGGACAGGAAGGGGGGGAAAGTGTCCGGACTGGAAGGGGGGGAAAGTGTCCGGACTGGAAGGGGGGGAAAGTGTCCGGATTGGAAGGGGAGGAAAGTGTCCGGACTGGAATTGGGTGAAAGTGTCCGGACTGGAGGGGGGGAAAGTGTCCGGACTGGAGGGGGGGAAAGTGTCCGGACTGGAAGGGGGGTGAAAGTGTCTGGACTGGAAGGGGGTGAAAGTGTCCGGACTGGAAGTGGTTAAATAGGATCTCTCGATATTTTGTCACGTACGTGCACAAGGTTCGTCGGGTTTAAAGCCGCGCCATTTTCCAATCCTCTTTCCATTTGCGAGCTCCTGAATTCATTATAAGCCCTAAAATACGGCAAACCGAAAAAGCAGCCTCCTCAAACGTCTTAAATGTATTATTTATTATTATTACTGCTCAGCAAATGCTATATAATTACTGATTACGCAACAATCTTTTTTGCAAATATGTTAAAAGCTGAAAATCAAATTTGGTTTAGCCGGCGAAACATTAAAAAGTAACTCCCGAGCTCTTTACAATATTTTGAAACCGGAGAATATTAAAATGCAATCATTTATCTTTTATGCTAAAAGAGGCCAAGTCCATAAAATGTGTCCCCTAATTAGAGTTGTTTATGAATTATAAATACATTTTATGTTAAGCAGCCGTGTTCTACAAGCAAACACGTGTCGGAGAAGAGGGAGATCACATTTTAAAGAAGCTTCTAATATGTTTTCCCGCAATCTCCATGACATTAATGGATATGTTCATGAATATCAGGATAATTTGTCCTGGAGCTAGATAGTAAAAGTGGCCGGTCGGGTGCGGGAGAATTGTTTTCAGCACTGGAAGCCCAATGTCATAAAAGCTTTTTGTCAGAAATGTTGAAGTTCCTCTACGTTACCCTGAAATATAAAATATTTCTAGCACCAAGTACTCGTGAATTCTGCCCCCTGACCTGGCCTGACCTGAGAACTATGGGGTGTAGTTATAAAAAAAAAAGAAATCACCACTAAATGAAGCCGATTCTCATAGAAAATAAATCCTTCCAGAAACTAGAATGATGTTGGTGATGACAGAGGACCCGACAATGACCATCTCTCACGGTACCAATGACTCTCTCTGGGAGCTGTGCCCTACTTGCAGATGTGGTGGCCCAGTCTCCCGCTTTTCGACACTGCAGAAAAAAACTCTACAGCAGACAGCTCTCCAACACAGAGACTCCCCATAGTGGTCACCTCTCATGTTCCCCACAAGACTGCCTTGAACTTGGGATTTTCTCTCCTTTTCCTGCAGATCCCTGTCCTCCTGGGACTTGTATTCACATCCAGTCCTTGGTTTGATAGAGAACTGTATCCTGGGGACTACATCCCCCATAATTCCAGGTGTTTCCCAGCAACTCCTTTTCCTCCCAGGCTGCACAGCAGCCAATCAGTGTTCTCTGATGTTGTGGGGCAGTGGGTAAGCTTTCCTTCAGTTCTGTGTGGTCTGCAAACAACCTTAACAATTCTCTTGTGCCCTTTCTGTCTCTCCTCTCCCCTCCCCTCCTCCTCTTCTCCTCCCTCTTCAGCTCTTTCTCCTTTTCCCCTCTCCTTTCATTCTCCTCTTTGTCCTCCTTTTCCTCTTTGTCCTCCTCTCCTCTCTTTCTCTTCCTCTTCATCTTCCTCCTCTCTTTCTCCTCTTCCTCTCCCTCCTCATCTTCCTAGCCTCTCTTCTTTTCTCTTCTCTCTTCTCCTCTTCATCTTTCTCCTCTCTTTCTCCTCTTCCTCTCCCTCCTCCTCTTCCTATCCTCACTTTTCTCCTCTCCTCTTCTCTTTTCTTTTTCTTCTCTTCATCTTCCTCCTCTCTTTCTCCTCTTCCTCTCCCTCCTCCTCTTCATCTTCCTCCTCTCTTTCTCCTCTTCCTCTCCCTCCTCCTCTTCCTATCCTTTCTTTTCTCCTCTCCTCTTCTCTTCTCCTTCTCCTCCTCCTTCTCCTCCTCCTTCTCCTCCTTCTCCTCCTCCTTCTCCTTCTTCTCCTTCTCCTTCTCCTCCTTCTCCTCCTCCTTCTCCTCCTTCTCCTCCTCCTTCTCCTTCTCCTCCTTCTCCTCCTTCTCCTCCTCCTTCTCCTTCTCCTCCTTCTCCTCCTCCTTCTCCTCCTCCTCCTTCTCCTTCTCCTTCTCCTCCTTCTCCTCCTCCTTCTCCTCCTTCTCCTCCTCCTTCTCCTTCTCCTCCTTCTCCTCCTTCTCCTCCTCCTTCTCCTTCTCCTCCTTCTCCTCCTCCTTCTCCTCCTCCTCCTTCTCCTCCTCCTTCTCCTCCTTCTCCTTCTCCCCCTTCTCCTCCTCCTTCTCTTCTCTTCCCAACCTGGCACTGCCTAGAATTTGCATTTAAAGTAGAACTTCACTGAAAGTGGAGTCCACCCCCCAGGTGTCTCTGCCCCCCCCCCTCAGGCACCACCGTTATGACGCATGCAAAGATGAACCCATGGGCACTGTCCAGCCTTCAGGTCCTGGCAGAGCTTGTCGGCACATCTGCGCACGTGTCGTGATATACTGTGCATACACAAAGGCAGGGAAGTTTTTGGACTTCCCCAACAGCAGTCGTTGTGTATTGTCAGATGTCCAGGGGACCAGCATGCACACAGATGTTCTGCAGGGCTTTTTCAGTCCCGGAGCCCTGCGGCCAATCTACGCATGCGCAGGGTGCGGGGAGCAATTTTCGGTTAGCCGGAAAATAAAGATACTTTTGAAAAATCAGTGAGTGGAGAAGGCAGGGCAGCACAAGTGCCGTGTAGGGAGAAGGTCCAAGTCAACATCTCCAAATTCTTTTGTCCTTACATTCTATTGAATTGATATGAAACTCTATTTGGGGGAAGCCGCATTCCCAACACCTGAAAACAAAAGACCGAACAAGCAGTTAAAATAAGAATAGTGAAATGCAAATCTATGGGAAGTTTATTTCTCTCCAAGGCGCTGTCTTCAGTAATTCATATTTTAGCGGAAGGAATCATCTGAAGGAGAAGTGATTCCTACAGGAGTTCCATTTTCCAAACTCACACACTGAGAGATGCGGAAATGCTTCTTCTACGTAGCTTTCAATATCTTTAACAGGCAGACAGGGACACCAGCCATTAGCATACGCAGATCCTATTTTGCTCAGGTGTGCGGTTTATATAAATAGAACCGGGCTTCTCCTACCCGCTGAGCGAAAGTTTTTGGCTCAGGTCACGCCCCTTAAAGTGTTATTTCCATTGTTACAATCAGATTTGAGAATCCCTCATGATATGCTTTTAGTGTTTTCCCATTAACACAGCATATCCAAAAATAATTAAAAAGTATATTTCCTACCTTTGTAGCTGTTTCTTTGTTGCAGGTTTGTAGACAGGACTCTGTGGGCAGCTTGCACTGTTCAGGATAGCTACCCCTGTACAAGTAGGGGAAAGAGTGAGGGGCCACATTTGCAGACAAAGCACCACCCGAGCCTTGAGATCTTTAACTGTTTGTAAGGACAGACATTTTGGGGCAATGAGGTTACAACCCTCAGCTGATTACAGTCAAGGTATTCAACACTTTATACAAGTTGAAAGTATTGATTGTAATTGTAGCCCCATTGTCCTACACAGGGGCTACTAGGCTACAGACCGAGTTATGAATATTTATATTGCCTTTAACCAACCAAGTACAATGTGCATGACCACTGGTGCATGCCGGGGGAGGATATCAATATTTGGGACAGGCCATGTGCTGCTGCTAGATGGAGCTCCGCTGTCGGGCCCAGTAGAATGTTTGGGGCCTAGCAGGAGGAGATCCAGGGAAGGCCCCTTTACTGGAGGAAGCCAGGAGAAACAGCCTTAACAATTCTTTGTCCTCTCCTTTCCTCTCTTCTCCTCTGCTCTCCTCTCCTTCTTTTCTCCCCTCTCCTCCTCCTTCGCTCTTTCTCCTCTTCTTCTCTGTTTTCATTCTTCTCTCCCCCCTTCCTCTTCCTCCTCCCTTTCTCCTCTTCGTCCTCCTCTTCCTCACCTCCTCCTTTTCCTCTCCTCTTTATCTCTTACTCCTCATTCTCTCCTACCTTTCTCCTTCCCTTCCCTTCTCCTCTCCTCCTCCTTCTCCTTCTCCTCTCTTCTCCTTCTCCCCTCCTTCTCCTCTCCTCTCCTCCTCCTTCTCCTTCTCCTTCTCTCTTCTCCTTCTCCTCTCCTCTCCTTCTCCTCTCCTTTCTTTCTCCTCTCCTTTCTTTCTCCTCTCCTTTCTTTCTCCTCTCCTTTCTTTCTCCTCTCCTTCTCTCTCCTCTCCTTCTCTCTCCTCTCCTTCTCTCTCCTCTCCTTCTTCTCTCCTTCTCCTCTCCTCTCCTTCTCCTCTCCTTTCTTTCTCCTCTCCTTCTCCTTCTCCCTCTCCTCTCCTTCTCCTTTCCTTCTCCTCATTCTCCTTCTCCTCATTCTCTTTCTCCTCATTTTCCTCCTCCTCTTCAACTTCATCTTCGTCTTCCTCCTCTCTTTCTCCTGTTCCTCTCCTCCTCCTCCTCACCTCCTCCTCTTCCTTTCCTCCTCACCTCCTCATTTTCCTCTCCTCTTTCTCTCTTATTCCTCTTCCTTTCCTCCTAACTTACTCCTTCCCTTCCCCTCTCCTTTCTCCTTTCTTTTTCCTCTCCTTTCCCTTTCTCCCTCCCCCTATTCTTCTCCTCTCTTTCTCCTCTCCTCTCTTTTCTCTCTCCTCTCCTTCTCCTCTCCTTCTCCTCTCCTCTCCTTCTCCTCTCTTTTCTTTCTCCTCTCCTTCTCCCTCTCCTCTCCTTCTCCTTTCCTTCTCCTCATTCTCCTTCTCCTCATTCTCTTTCTCCTCATTCTCCTCCTCCTCTTCATCTTCATCTTTGTCTTCCTCCTCTCTTTCTTCTCTTCCTCTCCTCCTCCTCACCTTCTCCTCTTCCTCCTCCTCCCCTTCCTTTCCTCCTCACATCCTCCTCTTCCTACTCCTCCTCTTCCTTTCCTCCTCACCTCCTCATTTTCCTCTCCTCTTTCTCTCTTATTCCTCTTCCTTTCCTCCTAACTTTCTCCTTCCCTTCCCCTCTCCTCTCCTTCTCCTTCTCCTTTCTTTTTCCTCTCCTTTCCCTCTCTCCCTCCCCCTACTCTTCTCCTCTCTTACTCCTCTCCTCTTCATCTTCCTCCTCTCTTTCTTCTCTTCCTCTCCTCCTCCTCTTCCTCCTCCTCCCCTTCCTTTCCTCCTCACATCCTCCTCTTCCTACTCCTCCTCTTCCTTTCCTCTCTTTTCTCTTTTTCATTTAATTGACATCTATGTATGGGAGTTAAGACACTTTTGAACACAACCGTCACTGCAATAAATAAACTGTAATGTATAAAAAACACATTTCAATATACAGTATATATATATAAATATATTTTGAAATATATTGAATACGGCCTAAATTGTAGTATGTCAGTATACTGTATGTCAATATATTTGGGAAGAATATTTTAAAAATATATTTAAAATATATTTTTCTCCCATGTGGGTAGCGCAAACCATCTGATATAATGTCTGTAGTGAATGGAAATCCCTGAATTAGCAGTTGAGCGGTTCGAATCGCAGTTCTTCTGGAATCTTTGTTTTCTTCTTACGCCATCCAGGTGACTTTCAGAATACTTTTTCCCATTTTCCATTCCTGCCAGCCAGAGAACATAACGAGATGGGATTAAAATACGGCTTCCTCCGAGACTACTTTTAATATGTTTCATGCTAATGCAATTATATAAGTGGGTCATGGTCTAGTTTTCATTAAGTTGCCTATTTTTACTCTGTGGATCTTTGGACTTAATTTTCTTGTCACTCTGGCAGACCATGAACTTCAAATCAGCCATTTAAAGTCTTTACAACCTGTTCAAATTTTTTTTACGTCTCATCGTGGATCGTGTGGGATCTTGGGACATGGAGGCAAGTGAACGGTTACAGCGGCGACAAAAACTTCATGACTTGAAGGGCGCTTGCGGCAGTAATTAAAGTCATATGCTAAAACCCCAAAACCGTGCGTGCTGGCCAGGGAACGGCTAAATATGAAACCACCTTAAGCCCCTAAAAGGGGAAATCAGCCAAATTGTATAAAAAGGTATAA
Organism: Staurois parvus; assembly: GCF_062004578.1. NCBI lineage: Eukaryota > Metazoa > Chordata > Amphibia > Anura > Ranidae > Staurois > Staurois parvus. The sequence continues at coordinate 28,568 of NW_028320643.1, forward strand.
ACAGACATGAGAAATCTGAAAGCTGCAAGCACATGAGGAGGTACAGTTGTGCTCCAAAGTCTTCCCCTTCCTCGGAGAATTAGTAATATACAGGATGGACCATTTATACATGGTCCAAGTGAGCCGGCAGAACCCATTTCTTGTATCTCCTATGGGATTCCTATTCTGTAACTGGAGGTGTTACCAGAATGGGCCAATCAGAAACCAGAACATGGCAACAAGTAAACCTGTAAGGCAGTGGTTCTCAACCTTCCTAATGCCGTGACCCTTTAATACAGTTCCTCATGTTGTGGTGACCCCCAAACATAAAATTATTTACCCAGTAATTATAATTCATGAGTGTCGTTTTACCTCCAATACTGCTGCTTTCAACACAGTAGCTGCTTTTACCAGAGTAGCTGCTTTCAACACAGCAGCTGCTTTCTACACAGTAGCTGCTCTTTACACATCGGAAATATGTGTTTTCTGATGGTCTTAGGGGACCCCTGTAAAAGGGTCGTTCGACCCCCAAAGGGGTCGCGACCCACAGGTTGAGAACCACTGCTGTAAGGGAATCCCGGTGAGACGATTGGCAAATAGAAGTGCGCATGCGCAAAGAAATGTGCGATCGCGCATGCGCACATGCACACGCACGGTGAAGATGGGCTATTTAAAAGGTGCCTCTGCCTGTGCTGAGTGCTGACTGGTCTTCAGCTGTTCCCTCTTTCCTGCTCATTCCTGTGCGATTTCCTTGTTGCTGACCCGGCTTGCTCCTGACCTGACTCTAATTACTCTCCTGCTTGATACTGGTTCCTGACTTCGGCTCTGCTCCTGGCTTTGGCTTGCTTATGATTTGGTACCTCGCTGTCCGCCCGTTGATGACCTCGGCTATTCCTATGACACTGCTCCTGTCTCCTATCCCTGCTTTCTGCCTTGCTCTGGTTCACACCTGGCGGTCTACCATACCAGCTCTGCATATCACTACTGATCCTGAATCGGAGGTTCATCAGTCTTCCAAAGTCTCCAGCTGCAAACAACATCTGCTGGCACTCTTGTCCCCCTGGTCCCTAGACACCCTCTGTTCCACTTCCAGCGGGGTCACGGCTAGTGACACAAGTGAGGCCGACCTCGTCATTTCAGTCTCCAATCAGGTACATGACAAAACCAATGAAATGCCCCCCCCCCCCTGTTCAATAGACTGCACCCCCTTAGTCCCTAATTCCATGTATTTCCCCCTTTAGCATCAATGACAGCGGTCAGTCTTCTGTAATAGTTGTCTATGAGACCCCCGAATTCCTGCAGGTGGTAGAGCCGCCCATTCGTCTTGGCAAAATGCCTCCAGGTCATACAGAGTCTTTGGCCATCTTGCAGGAACCACGTGCTTGAGATCTCCCCAGAGCGGCTCGATGATTTTAAGGTCAGAAGACTGTGATGGCCGCTCCAGAACCTTCACCTTTTTCTGCTGTAACCACTGGAGGGTCAACTTGGCCTTGTGCTGGGGGTCATTGTCATGCTGTAAAGTCCAAGAGTTTCCCATGCGCAGCTTTCATGCACAAAAAATGCAAATTGTCTGCCAGTATTTGCTGACAAGATTCCCTGTACCTCACACAGCCCCTAAACATCATTGAGCTACCACCATGCTTCACAGTGGGAATGGCATTCTTGTCACTATAGGCCTTGTGACCCCTCTCCAAACCTAATGGTTATTGTGACCATAAAGCTCTATTTTGGTCTCATCATTACAGATTACAGTGTGCCAGAAACTGTGAGGTGTGTCACGGAATTGTTGGCCATATTGTAACCAAACTTTTTTTGTGGCATTGGCACAGTAAAGACTTTTTTCTAGCAACTGGACCATGCAGCTAATTTTTGTTCAAGTATCATTAAATTGTGCTCCTTGAAACAACCATGCCATCTTTTTCCAGGGCAGCCTGTGTTTCTCTTGAGGTGACCTGTGGTTTTTTTTTCTTTGTATCCCGAACAATTCTTCTGGCAGTTGTGGCTGCAATCGTTCTTGTTCTACCTGATCTTGGCTTGGCATCAAGAGATGCCCGAATTTTCCACTTCTTAATAAGTGATTGAACAGCACTGACTGGCCTATGCAAGGCTTTGGATATTTTTTTTTATATCCTTTTCCATCTTTATAAAGTTCCATTACCTTGTTATGCAGGTCTTTTGACAGTTCTTTTCTGCTCCCCATGGCTCAGTATCTAGCCTGCTCATTGCATCCATGTAAAAGCGAACAAACTCATTGACTATTTATACACTGACACTAATTGCAATTTAAAAAGCCACAGATGTGGGAAATGAACATTTAATTGCCATTGTACCCCGTGTGTGTCACCTTGTGTGTCTGTACCAAGGACGAACATTCCGGGGGGCGGAGACTTCTGATCCAGGGGCGGAGACTTCTGATCTGCGGTACTGATGACCGATGTCATTTCCTGAGGCCCTAAAATATCAGGACAGTACCAATACCCCCAAATATAAGAACAGCACAACCCCCCAAAATGTCACCACAGTACAAATCCCCCCCAAATGCCAGGACAGTACAAATCCCCCCCAAAATGCCAGCACAGTACAAATCCATCCAAATGTCAGGACAGTACAAATACCCCCCAAATATCAGGACGGTACAAATCCCCCCAAATGTCAGGACGGTACAAATACCCCCAAATGTCAGGACAGTACAAATCTCCCCAAATGTCAGGATGGTACAAATCCCCCCAAATGTCAGGACAGAACAAATCCCCCCAAATGTCAGGACGGTACAAATACCCCCAAATGTCAGGATGGTACAAATCCCCCCAAATGTCAGGATGGTACAAATCCCCCCAAATGTCAGGACGGTACAAATCCCCCCAAATGTCAGGACGGTACAAATTCCCCCAAATGTCAGGATGGTACAAATCCCCCCAAATGTCAATACGGTACAAATCCCCCCCAAATGTCAGGATGGTACAAATCCCCCCAAATGACAGGACGGTAGAAATCCCCCCAAATGTCAAGACGGTAAAAATCCCCCCAAATGTCAGGACGGTACAAATCCCCCCATATGTCAGGACGGTACAAATTCCCCCAAATGTCAGGATGGTACAAATCCCCCCAAATGTCAATACGGTACAAATCCCCCCCAAATGTCAGGACGGTACAAATCCCCCCAAATGACAGGACGGTAGAAATCCCCCCAAATGTCAAGACGGTAAAAATCCCCCCAAATGTCAGGACGGTACAAATCCCCCCATATGTCAGGATAGTACAAATCCCCCCCATATGTCAGGATAGTACAAATCCCCCCCAAATGTCAGGACGGTACAAATCCCCCCCAAATGTCAGGACAGTACAAATCCCCCCAAATGTCAGGACGGTACAAATCCCCCCAAATGTCAGGACAGTACAAATCCCCCCCATATGTCAGGATAGTACAAATCCCCCCCAAATGTCAGGACGGTACAAATCCCCCCCAAATGTCAGGACAGTACAAATCCCCCCAAATGTCAGGACGGTACAAATCCCCCCAAATGTCAGGACAGTAGAAATCCCCCCAAATGTCAGGTTGGTACTAATCCCCCCAAATGTCAGGATGGTACAAATCCCCCCCAAATGTCAGGACAGCAAAAATACTCCCAAATGTCAGAACGGTACAAATCCCCCCAAATGTCAGGACGGTACAAATCCCCTCCAAATGTCAAGACAGTACAAATCCCCCCAAATGTCAGGACAGTACAAATCCCCCCCAAATGTCAGGACAGCAAAAATCCCCCCAAATGTCAGGACAGTACAAATCCCCCCCAAATGTCAGGACGGTATAAACCCCCCCAAATGTCAGGAAATATATTGAAAATGGCCAAAATTGTAGTATTTCAAATATATTTTTCTTCCATATACAATTTTTTTTGTGTGACTAAATGAGCCGAGACAAATGGGCCGGCTCGGTGAAAGTGGCACATCTCTGCCAATGTTCCCTGGAAGCTCCTGAAGTCCCGTCAGAACCGTCAGAACTGTTTAACCGTCACAATGCAGCATTTGTATGGTCCCTGTATTGGATGGCTCCCCTCCCCTCCCAGCTCAGGCATTAGAATCTCATAGAATATAAACACAGACACAATTGTCTCTCCAGGATCTCATGAAGTGATTCATAGCCTCCAACCGAGAGGGGACAGTTTATCTCAAGCTGTCTCTTTTCTTGGTTTTTATGGCTGCTGACAGATCTGTCATTTTAATCTGAACACGGTAAGATTTAGTGCTGCACTCTACATAATGACTTGTAATGAGTCCCTGGGCTCCCATTAAATGTTCTTTTGTATATATGTGCCGTGAAGTAGAGAGATTCCATCTTCTCGCTCCCTTCTCTGTTGTCTACGTTGACACAGGCAGCGATATTTCAGATTGGAGCCACCATCTATGTCATATGTAATATATATGTCGGATAATCGCACCCATCCCCCGGTATGGAATGGATGACGCCCTTCCGAAACAGCTATACAACTGCACAGGAAGTCATTGAGGAGTTCCTTGGCCATAGAGGTCATGGGACTCCCAACATTTTGTCAACTGCCTATGTTCAATCGTCCACCAACTTTGATGGCCCCCACCCTGTGTTCTTCCTTTGATTCTCAATCTACTAATTCTCAAATGAGAGCCTGATCTGTCACCACTTTCAAACAGGGTCAGATCTAGCCTGTCTGATGTGGGGGTGCAATAAAAAATGTCAGGGAGGCAGTGGTTGGAAGGTCAGCAGGGCGGAGGACAGGGGTCACTGATGGCAGGGTAGAGGACAGGGATCACTGATGGCAGGGCAGAGGACAGGGGTCACTGATGGCAGGGCAGAGGACAGGGGTCATGTTGGCAGGACAGAGGACAGGGGTCATGTTGGCAGGACAGAGGACAGGGATCACTGATGGCAGGGCAGAGGACAGGGGTCACTGCTGGCAGGGTAGAGGACAGGGGTCATGTTGGCAGGACAGAGGACAGAGGTCACTGCTGGCAGGGTAGAGGACAGGGGTCATGTTGGCAGGACAGAGGACAGGGGTCACTGCTGGCAGGGTAGAGGACAGGGGTCATGTTGGCAGGACAGAGGACAGGGGTCACTGCTGGCAGGGCAGAGGACAGGGGTCACTGCTGGCAGCGCAGAGGATGGGGTCACTGCTGGCGGGGCAGAGGACAGGGGTCATGTTGGCAGGGCAGAGGACGGACACAGCTCCTTCTCCCATCTCTGCACTACACACAGCCTGGGCACAGGCACCAGAGCTCCTCCTCCCCACACAATGCATAACTGCGATTGGTAAAGTATCAGATTAGGGTAGTATAGTGACAGGTTAGGGCAGTATAGTGATAGGTTAGGGTAGTATAGTGGCAGGTTAGGGTAGTATAGTGGCAGGTTAGGGTAGTATAGTGGCAGGTTAGGGTAGTATAGTGGCAGGTTAGGGCAGTATAGTGGCAGGTTAGGGTAGTATAGTGGCAGGTTAGGGTGGTATAGTGGCAGGTTAGGGTAGTATAGTGGCAGGTTAGGGCGGTATAGTGGCAGGTTAGGGCAGTATAGTGGCAGGTTAGGGTAGTATAGTGGCAGGTTAGGGTGGTATAGTGGCAGGTTAGGGTAGTATAGTGGCAGGTTAGGGTAGTATAGCGGCAGGTTAGGGTAGTATAGCGACAGGTTAGGGCGGCATAGCGGCAGGTTAGGGTAGTATAGCGACAGGTTAGGGTAGTATAGCGGCAGGTTAGGGTAGTATAGTGACAGGTTAGGGTAGTATAGCGGCAGGTTAGGGTAGTATAGTGGCAGGTTAGGGTAGTATAGTGGAAGGTTCGGGTAGTATAGTGGCAGGTTAGGGTAGTATAGTGGCAGGTTAGGGTAGTATAGCAGCAGGTTAGAGTAGTATAGTGACAGGTTAGGGTAGTATAGTGGCAGGTTAGGGTAGTATAGCGGCAGGTTAGGGTAGTATAGCGGCAGGTTAGGGTAGTATAGTGGCAGGTTAGGGTAGTATAGCGGCAGGTTAGGGTAGTATAGCGGCAGGTTAGGGTAGTATAGTGGCAGGTTAGGGCAGTATAGTGGAAGGTTAGGGTAGTAAAGTGGCAGGTTAGGGTAGTATAGTGGAAGGTTAGGGTAGTATAGTGGCAGGTTAGGGTAGTATAGTGGCAGGTTAGGGCAGTATAGTGACAGGTTAGGGTAGTATAGTGACAGGTTAGGGTAGTATAGTGGCAGGTTAGGGTAGTATAGTGACAGGTTAGGGCGGTATAGTGGCAGGTTAGGGTAGTATAGCGGCAGGTTAGTGTAGTATAGTGACAGGTTAGGGTAGTATAGTGGCAGGTTAGGGTGGTATAGCGGCAGGTTAGTGTAGTATAGTGGCAGGTTAGGGTAGTATAGTGACAGGTTAGGGTAGTATAAAGGCAGGTTAGGGCAGTATAGTGGCAGGTTAGGGTAGTATAGTGACAGGTTGGGGTGGTATAGCGGCAGGTTAGTGTAGTATAGTGGCAGGTTAGGGTAGTATAGTGACAGGTTAGGGTAGTATAAAGGCAGGTTAGGGCAGTATAGTGTCAGGTTAGGGTTAGCTTTTGGGGGCAAAACTAAATCCAGGGTTGGGACATAGCCCACTCTAGCACCCCCTTAGATTTGGCCATGCCTTCAAACCACTCCCTCCACCATTCTGCCCCCCCCCCCATTCTCCAACATTCCCACCCCAACCCTCCATGTCTTCTGGCTACTGCTGTATGATATGCGAAGCACAGAGCTCAATCTTACTAAATGATGTATGACAGCGCTGGAGCAGTATGCAGACTGGTATCACTGGAGGTGGGCTGGGATGCGTTGTCCTTCAAAGGGTTATATGGCTAATGAAGGTATGATATAGGTGAGCCTCGTTAGGGTTTAAGGCTGCTGTCTCTCTGCTAGCGATGGAGAGGCACTCCTCAAGATAGATTCAGGTTGGTGGCGCCCTCAGTATAGAACGATAGTCCTCTAGGACTTGTGGAAGGTGAAATGCACCAGTAGGGTGAGGCTTGGGGGGAGACAAGCTGAAGCCATATTCTGTTTGACAGTCATATTTGATATAGAAGTTCATCACACTTGAGGTCATTATTACCATGGGACATGCCGGTTCTCCATCATCTGACAGCACCTAAAGGACTTTATCATAATTGACCTTCGGTTCCAGGTCAGTTCCAACCACATCTACCATCGCTGTCCCATCTGACATCTTTTTGACAGTTATATTTGATATAGAAGATCATCACACTTGAGGTCATTATTACTATGGGACATGCCGGTTCTCCATCATCTGACAGCACCTAAAGGACTTTATCATAATTGACCTTCGGTTCCAGGTCAGTTCCAAGCACACCCACCATCATTGTCCCATCTGACATGTTTTTGACAGTCATTTTCGATATAGAAGATCATCACGCTTGAGGTCATTATTACCATGGGACATGCCGGTTCTCCATCATCTGACAGCACCTAAAGGACTTTATCATAATTGACCTTCGGTTCCAGGTCAGTTCCAACCACATCTACCATCGCTGTCCCATCTGACATCTTTTTGACAGTTATATTTGATATCGAAGATCATCACACTTGAGGTCATTATTACTATGGGACATGCCGGTTCTCCATCATCTGACAGCACCTAAAGGACTTTATCATAATTGACCTTCGGTTCCAGGTCAGTTCCAAGCACACCCACCATCATTGTCCCATCTGACATGTTTTTGACAGTCATTTTCGATATAGAAGATCATCACGCTTGAGGTTATTGTTACCATGGGACATGCCGGTTCTCCATCATCTGACAGCACCTAAAGGACTTTATCATAAATGACCTTCGGTTCCAGGTCAGTTCCAACCACATCTACCATCGCTGTCCCATCTGACATCTTTTTGACAGTTATATTTGATATAGAAGATCATCACACTTGAGGTCATTATTACTATGGGACATGCCGGTTCTCCATCATCTGACAGCACCTAAAGGACTTTGTCAAAAACATGTCAGATGGGACAATGATGGTGGGTGTGCTTGGAACTGACCTGGAACCGAAGGTCAATTATGATAAAGTCCTTTAGGTGCTGTCAGATGATGGAGAACCGGCATGTCCCATGGTAATAATGACCTCAAGTGTGATGATCTTCTATATCAAATATAACTGTCAAAAAGATGTCAGATGGGACAGCGATGGTAGATGTGGTTGGAACTGACCTGGAACCGAAGGTCATTTATGATAAAGTCCTTTAGGTGCTGTCAGATGATGGAGAACCGGCATGTCCCATGGTAACAATAACCTCAAGCGTGATGATCTTCTATATCGAAAATGACTGTCAAAAACATGTCAGATGGGACAATGATGGTGGGTGTGCTTGGAACTGACCTGGAACCGAAGGTCAATTATGATAGTCATTTTCGATATAGAAGATCATCACGCTTGAGGTTATTGTTACCATGGGACATGCCGGTTCTCCATCATCTGACAGCACCTAAAGGACTTTATCATAAATGACCTTCGGTTCCAGGTCAGTCTGGACCACATCCAACATCACAACCCCAACATCCCCTGAAATGCGTTGGATTTACTCACCATCTGTGAACTGTTAATTTCAACAAAGGTTCCTAATAACATCAAGTGTGACAGTCTTCTATATGCGTCCCACCTCCTAAGAAATGATTTGGAATTTATTAAAGTGGTTGTAAAGGCTCAAGGTTTTTTTTTACCCCTTCTATGCATGAAGGTAAAAAACATTCTGTATGCAGCAGCTACCCAGACCCCCCAATATGTACCTGAGCCTCATCGTGATCCAGCAATGTCCTCAAGAGCCTCCACTCCCACTGCTGTCAATCACAGCCAGTGAACCAATGAGGAGTTCAGGCCGAGCCACAGCTCTGTATGTGAATGTACATGCAGAGCAAGGGCTTGGGAGTGATCCTGCTTGGGTGCCCCCATAGCAAGATGCATGTTCTGGGAGCACTCGGCAGGAGGGAGGGGCCAAGAACGCCAGTGGGGGACCCATAAAGAGGAGGATCTGGGTCTCCCTGTGCACAGAGCAGGTAAATATAACATGTTTGTTATTTATTTTAAAAGATGGCTTTATTATATTATTATATTATTATACAGTATTTATATAGCGCCAACAGTTCGCTCAGCGCTGTACATTACAATGGGGGACAGTACATGAGACAATACAGTAACAATACAATACATGAGGGGGTTGAGGACCCTGCTCATTGGAGCTTACAATCTAGGAGGGAGGGGATAGTAGTAGGGGAGGAAATAGCTGTGGGGGATGGAGTGGTGGGGAGAGCGGAGGAGATCAGCAGTTAGGTGAGGGCGGGGTAGGCTTCTCTGAAAAGTGGGTTTTCAGGGTGCGCCTAAAGGTGAGGAGGGTAGGCGACAGTCTGATGGATTGGGGTAGTGAGTTCCAGAGGATGGGGGAAGCTCTGGAGAAGTCCTGGAGACAGGCATGGCAGGATATCCATTCCCGTCTATATCACTTTTTTTGAGTGCATTTCCTCCAAGAAGAACTGGCTTATATAAGCTTTCATGAACACTCTAAGCAATGAGGGGGGGGGGGGGGTTGTCTTGCTGCACTTTTGCATGCCATAACTTCCTTGGTCATCCCAGAGGACAAGGGGGCGCTCTTTAAGTCTGGAGGAAAAGAAATGTCATCTCCAAACACGGAAAGGTTTCTTCACAGTAAGAGCTGTGAGAATGTGGAATAGACTCCCTCCAGAGTTGGGTGTGGCCAGCTCAGTGGATTGCTGTAGGAAAGTCCTGGATTCTTTCTTGGATACACAGAATATAACTGGATATAACATTTATAGGGAAAGTGGATCCAGGGAATATCCGATTGCCTCTCGGGGGTGGTCAGGAAGGAATTGTTTTCCCCTGCAGGAGCAAACCGAATCGTGCTTTTCTGGGGGATTTTTTGCCTTCCTCTGGATCAACTGTGGGTGTAGGATTATAACTTTTTTTTTTAATGGTTGAACTGGATGGACTTTTGTCTTTTTTCAGCCAGACTAACTATGTAACTATGTAACTGTGTAACTATGTAACTATGTAACTGTGTAACTATGTAACTATGTAACTGTGTAACTATGTAACTATGTAACTATGTAACTGTGTAACTATGTAACTGTGTAACTATGTAACTGTGTAACTATGTAACTATGTAACTGTGTAACTATGTAACTATGTAACTATGTAACTGTGTAACTATGTAACTGTGTAACTGTGTAAGAGAGCTTTTCCTCTGTCATAGTACCCTCATTGAGTGATATAAATGGCTTCATCTTGTGCAGTATTGTTTAGTCATCCTGAATGACTCAGCTCTTAAATGCTCTGCATTGTATATAGAGGACGCAGAAGTGAAACATCCAGGACTCAAGCATACTGTACAATATATCACATGTTTGAACCTCTCATTAGGTGAAATAAGGTAGACAAACAAAGACATTCTCGCTGAAGAGGGGGGTCAGCTGTAGAGAACGTGACGCTTTTCAGGATCTCCTTTGACTGATACCCTTCTGAACTAATGTATATCCACTTCAGCTTTGAAAGATTTTACTCCCTTTATAACAATGGCACTGCGATAGTGCGGAAGGCAATCTGACACTAACTGACGCTTGGGGGAACTGACATCACCAGTGACATTAAAGAAAAGTGGAAACTTTTCTGCCTCCTCCCCCCCCTCCGCTGCCACATTTGCACCTTTTGGGGGGGAGTATCTGGTTTTGATAGGTACCTTCTCCCACTTCCGGCTCAGTTCGACACGGCAAAGTGAGCCGGAAGTCCCCCCCCCCCAGTAGCCCTCTGGGACACTTTGGACTTTTTGTCCCCTGCACATTGAACACAACAGGAGTCTTTCAGCAGGTCATTGATTCATGGCCTTGAATCTGCTGATCGGCTGTGTCCAATCACAGCCCAGAGCCCTGTGTTGACAGTCAACAAAGAGCCCTGTACAGAGGGAACGATCTCTCTGTCAGCACACATTACACATATTACACAGTTCAACCCCTTGATTGCCCTAGATGTAACTTCCCAGCCAGTGTCATTAGTACAGTGACAGTATACAGCATGATCACCGATCGCTGTATTAAAGCGGAGCTCCGACCCCCGCCACCTCACACAAAAAAATGTAATATTAGGACACTTACCTGTCCAGGCGTCCAGCGGTGTCCTCACCCCGAGCCGATTCTTCAGTTGCTGCCATCTTAGCTCACTAGTTTCCTATTGTAAGGGAATTCCTGTGAGACGGCTGGCTAATAGAAATGCTCACAGCAATCTCCGCAGAATAGTGACCAGACGTGCGCAAAGAAATGCGTGATCGTGCACACGCACACGCACACGCAATATTGGCACCAGAGGACTGTAGCCCATTCACAAAGTGCAGCGTGCTTTGCGCATGAACAGTAGAAAACCGGTGTGTAGGTGTCACGTACCTGATAGGAGGATGAAATGACGAGGTCGGCCTCACTTGTGCCACTAGCCCTGACCCCGCTGGAAGTGGAACAGAGGGTGCAGAGGGTCCAGGGGAACAAGAGTGCCAGCAGGTGTTGCCTGAAGAGCTTGCAGTTGGAGTCCTGAAGAGACTGGCGAACCACCGGTTCAGGAATGGTAGCAATGTTTTGGAATCCTACCTGGGTTCAAAGGGCACTCCGCTTGCACAACAGGTTCAGGTGGCGTGTCCGATCTCCCAGCCAATTTGAAGCAGGAACAGTTTATGGTGAGCAGAGCTGGTAGAGTAGACAGCCAGGCGGGCACTCGAGTAGGACAGGAAGCTGGGATCAGAGACAGGAGCAAAGTCACAGGAATAGCCAAGGTCATCAACGGGCGGGCAGCGAGGTACCAAATCATGAGCAGAGCCGAAGTCAGGAACAGAGCCAGGAACAGGAATCAGCAACAAGGCAGGAGAGGAATCCGAAGTCAGGTCAGGGACAAGCCGGGAACAGGAACGAGCAACAAGGCAGGAGAGGAATCCAAAGTCAAGTCAGGAACAAGCTGGGATCAGGAACGAACAGCAAGGCAGAAGTAGAATACGAAGTCGGGTCAGGAACAGAGCCAGGATCAGGAATGAGTAACAAGGCAGGAACGGAATCCAAAGTCAGGTCAGGAACAAGCCGGGATCAGGAACGAGCAACAAGGCAGGAGAGGAATCTGAAGTCAGGTCAGGAACAAGCCGGGTCAGCAACAAGGCAGGAGAGGAATCTGAAGTCAGGTCAGGAACAAGCCGGGTCAGCAACAAGGCAGGAGTGGAATCCGAAGTCAGGTCAGGAACAAGCCGGGTCAGCAACAAGGCAGGAGCGGAATCCGAAGTCAGGTCAGGAACAAGCCGGGTCAGCAACAAGGAGTGGAATCTGAAGTCAGGTCAGGAACAAGCCGGGTCAGCAACAAGGCAGGAGCGGAATCCAAAGTCAGGTCAGGAGCAAGGCGGGTCAGCAACAAGGCAGGAGCGGAATCCGAAGTCAGGTCAGGAACAAGCCGGGATCAGGAACGAGCAACAAGGCAGGAACGGAATCCAAAGTCAGGTCAGGAACAAGCCGGGTCAGCAACAAGGCAGGAGCAGAATCCGAAGTCAGGTCAGGAACAAGGCAGGAACAGGAACGAGCAACAAGGCAGGAGAGGAATCTGAAGTCAGGTCGGGAACAAGCCGGGAAGAGGAACGAGCAACAAGGCAGGAGAGGAATCCGAAGTCAGGTCAGGAACAAGCCGGGAACAGGAACGAGCAACAAGGCAGGAGCGGAATCCGAAGTCAGGTCAGGAACAACCCGGGTCAGCAACAAGGCAGGAGCGGAATTCGAAGTCAGGTCAGGAACAAGCCGGGATCAGGAACGAGCAACAAGGCAGGAACGGAATCCAAAGTCAGGTCAGGAACAAGCCAGGTCAGCAACAAGGCAGGAGCAGAATCCAAAGTCAGGTCAGGAACAAGGCAGGAACAGGAATGAGCAACAAGGTAGGAGAGGAATCTGAAGTCAGGTCAGGAACAGGAACGAGCAACAAGGCAGGAGAGGAATCCGAAGTCAGGTCAGGAACAAGCCAGGAACAGGAACGAGCAACAAGGCAGGAGAGGAATCCGAAGTCAGGTCAGGAACAAGCCGGGAACAGGAACGAGCAACAAGGCAGGAGAGGAATCCGAAGTCAGGTCAGGAACAAGCCGGGTCAGCAACAAGGCAGGAGCGGAATCCGAAGTCAGGTCAGGAGCAAGGCGGGTCAGCAACAAGGCAGGAGCGGAATCCGAAGTCAGGTCAGGAACAAGCCGGGATCAGGAACAAGCAACAAGGCAGGAACGGAATCCAAAGTCAGGTCAGGAACATGCCGGGTCAGCAACAAGGCAGGAGCAGAATCCGAAGTCAGGTCAGGAACAAGGCAGGAACAGGAACGAGCAACAAGGCAGGAGAGGAATCTGAAGTCAGGTCGGGAACAAGCCGGGAACAGGAACGAGCAACAAGGCAGGAGAGGAATCCGAAGTCAGGTCAGGAACAAGCCGGGTCAGCAACAAGGCAGGAGCGGAATCCAAAGTCAGGTCAGGAGCAAAGCGGGTCAGCAACAAGGCAGGAAAAGAACCCGAAGTCAGGTCAGGAACAAGCCGGGTCAGCAACAAGGCAGGAGCAGAATCCAAAGTCAGGTCAGGAAAAAGCCGGGTCAGCAACAAGGCAGGAGCGGAATCAGAAAGTCAGGTCAGGAACAAGGCAGGATCAGGAACGAGTAACAAGGCAGGAGCGGAATCCAAAGTCAGGTCAGGAACAAGCCGGGTCAGCAAGAAGGCGATCATACAAGAATACAGCAGGACACAGGGAAACATCTGAAGACCAGTCAGCACTAAGCACATGCAGAAGCATCCTTTAAATAGTCCATCTGGTGCCAATATTGCGTGTGCGTGTGCACGATCACGCATTTCTTTGCGCACGTCTGGTCACTATTCTGCGGAGATTGCTGTGAGCATTTCTATTAGCCAGCCGTCTCACAGGAATTCCCTTACAATAGGAAACTAGTGAGCTAAGATGGCAGCAACTGAAGAATCGGCTCGGGGTGAGGACACCGCTGGACGCCTGGACAGGTAAGTGTCCTAATATTACATTTTTTTGTGTGAGGTGGCGGGGGTCGGAGCTCCGCTTTAATACAGCGATCGGTGATCATACGGTATACTGTCACTGTACTAATGACACTGGCTGGGAAGTTACATCTAGGGCAATCAAGGGGTTGAACTATGTGTAATATGTGTAATGTGTGCTGACAGAGAGATCGTTCCCTCTGTACAGGGCTCTGTGTTGACTGTCAACACAGGGCTCTGGCTGTGATTGGACACAGCCGATCAGCAGATTCAAGGCCATGAATCAATGACCTGCTGAAAGACTTCTGTTGTGTTCAATGTGCAGGGGACAAAAAGTCCCTGATGTGATGATTTTTTTGGAGACAGGTTCTCTGTAATGAGACTTCCCGGGTCTGAAAGCCACCAGATGTCTCCTTTGTGCGTCACTGAAAGATTACACTGCATTAGATTCTCTCCTGGCCATACTGGCCGGGGACACTGACATGACGTTTTATACAAGAAGGGGAGGAGAGCAGACATGTGGCCACTCTGCTCCCTCCCCTCTACCCAGAGCAGAGGTGGACTGACAACTCATGGGGCCCCCGGGCAAAAGGGGATCATGGGGCCCCTGTGTCCTTGCCCAAACTCAAAAAAGCCTATGAAAAAGGTACCAGGGGCATCTCATGGGGCCCGCTACTGGCCCCGGGCTCTCAGGCAGTGTCCAAGTTTCCAAATGGTCAGTCCACCGCTGACCCAGAGTCACCCGTTATACCGGTCCAGTTCTTGCAGATGGGCTTGAGATACATAGCAGCTCCTTCCAGCTCACTTTGTCCTTCCCAGGATGCACAGCAGTTCCATTTCTTCTTCCTCTGCATTCCCCCGGTGGTGGGTGGGACTTTCCACACAAGTGTCCTATGTTCTCTATCTCTCCGCCTCTCCTTGAGAGGGAAAACTTGTCTGGGTTTGGCGGTTGCCAGGAGAACGGTATTTGCCGGACTGCATTGTGCCAAGTGTAAAGTTTGGTGGAGGGGGGATTATGTGGGGTTGTTTTTCAGGGGTTGAAGCTGTTATAGCTGCAAAGGGTGGGGCCAACTCAATATTGAACCCTACGGACTGAGACTGGGGGGCCATTAAAGGTCATGTGCGTGGAGAGGCCAGCGGAACAATACTTTTGGCAATATAATGTATATAAGGGTTTTGCCACCCCAGCTGTGCAGTTGATGTTGATAAGAACTGGAATAGGTATGGAGAAGATGCTCCATTTTCACTGTTTGTACTGCAATGTTGTTTTTCAGGGGTTGGGCTTGGCCCCCTAGTTGCAGTGAAGGGAACTCTTAAGGCAACATTTTGGACAATTTCATGCTCCCAACTTTGTGGGAGGAGTTTGGGGATGGCCCCTTCCTGTTCCAACATGACTGCACACCAATGCACAAAGCAAGGTCCATAAAGACGTGGAGGAGCCAGTTTGGGGTGGAGGAACTTGACTGTCCTGCACAGAGTCCTGACCTCAACCCCATAGAACACCTTTGGGATGAATTAGAGCGGAGACTGCGAGCCAGGCCTCCTCCCCCGACATCAGTGCCTGACCTGACAAATGTGCTTCTGGAAGAATGGTCCAACCTTCCCATAGACACCCTCCTAAACCTTGTGGGCGGCCTTCCCAGAAGAGTTGGAGCTGTTATAGCTGCAAAGGGCGGGGCCAACTCAATATTGAACCCTACAGACTAAGACTGGGAGGACATTAAATGTCATGTGTGTGGAAAGGGCGGGGCCAACTCAATATTGAGCCCTACGGACTAAGACTGGGGGGCCATTAAAGGTCATGTGCGTGGAAAGGGCGGGGCCAACTCAATATTGAACCCTACGGACTGAGACTGGGGGGCCATTAAAGGTCATGTGCGTGGAAAGGCCAGCGGAACAATACTTTTGGCAATATAGTGTATATAAGGGTTTTGCCACCCCAGCTCTGCAGTTGATGTTGATAAGAACTGGAATAGGTATGGAGAAGATGCTCCATTGTCACTGTTTGTACTGCAATGTTGTTTTTCAGGGGTTGGGCTTGGCCCCCTAGTTCCAGTGAAGGGAACTCTTAAGGCAACATTTTGGACAATTTCACGAAGAGTTTGGGGATGGCCCCTTCCTGTTCCAACATGACTGCCCACCAGTGCACAAAGAAAGGTCCATAAAGACATGGAGGAGCCAGTTTGGGGTGGAGGAACTTGACTGTCCTGCACAGAGTCCTGACCTCAACCCCATAGAACACCTTTGGGATGAATTAGAGCGGAGACTGCGAGCCAGGCCTCCTCCCCCGACATCAGTGCCTGACCTGACAAATGTGCTTCTGGAAGAATGGTCCAACCTTCCCATAGACACCCTCCTAAACCTTGTGGACGGCCTTCCCAGAAGAGTTGAAGCTGTTATAGCTGCAAAGGGCGGGGCCAACTCAATATTGAACCCTACAGACTAAGACTGGGAGGACATTAAATGTCATGTGTGTGGAAAGGGCGGGGCCAACTCAATATTGAGCCCTACGGACTAAGACTGGGGGGCCATTAAAGGTCATGTGCGTGGAAAGGGCGGGGCCAACTCAATATTGAACCCTACGGACTGAGACTGGGGGGCCATTAAAGGTCATGTGCGTGGAAAGGCCAGCGGAACAATACTTTTGGCAATATAGTGTATATAAGGGTTTTGCCACCCCAGCTCTGCAGTTGATGTTGATAAGAACTGGAATAGGTATGGAGAAGATGCTCCATTGTCACTGTTTGTACTGCAATGTTGTTTTTCAGGGGTTGGGCTTGGCCCCCTAGTTCCAGTGAAGGGAACTCTTAAGGCAACATTTTGGACAATTTCACGAAGAGTTTGGGGATGGCCCCTTCCTGTTCCAACATGACTGCCCACCAGTGCACAAAGAAAGGTCCATAAAGACATGGAGGAGCCAGTTTGGGGTGGAGGAACTTGACTGTCCTGCACAGAGTCCTGACCTCAACCCCATAGAACACCTTTGGGATGAATTAGAGCGGAGACTGCGAGCCAGGCCTCCTCCCCCGACATCAGTGCCTGACCTGACAAATGTGCTTCTGGAAGAATGGTCCAACCTTCCCATAGACACCCTCCTAAACCTTGTGGATGGCCTTCCCAGCAGAGTTGAAGCTGTTATAGCTGCAAAGGGCGGGGCCAACTCAATATTGAACCCTACGGACTAAGACTGGGGGCCATTAACGGTCATGTGCGTGGAAAGGGCGGGCCAACTCAATATTGAACCCTACGGACTGAGACTGGGGGGCCATTAAAGGTCATGTGCGTGGGAAGGGCAGGCTAACTCAGTATTGAACCCTACGGACTGAGACTGGGGGGTCATTAAAGGTCATGTGCGGGGAAAGGCCAGCGGCCCAATACTTGGGGCAATATAGTGTCGTCCGACATCAGTGCTTGACCTGACAAATGTGCTTCTGGAAGAATGGTCCAACCTTCCCATAGACACCCTCCTAAACCTTGTGGACGGCCTTCCCAGAAGAGTTGAAGCTGTTATAGCTGCAAAGGGCAGGGCCAACTCAATACTGAACCCTACGGACTAAGACTGGGGGGCCATTAAAGGTCATGTGCGTGGAAAGGGCGGGGCCAACTCAATACTGAACCCTACGGACTAAGACTGGGAGGCCATTACAGGTCATGTGCGTGGGAAGGGCGGGCCAACTCAATATTGAACCCTACGGACTAAGACTGGGAGGCCATTACAGGTCATGTGCGTGGGAAGGGCGGGCCAACTCAATATTGAACCCTACGGACTGAGACTGGGGTCATTAAAGGTCATGTGCGTGGGAAGGGCGGGCCAACTCAATATTGAACCCTACGGACTGAGACTGGGGGACCATTAAAGGTCATGTGTGTGGAAAGGGCGGGGCCAACTCAATATTGAACCCTACGGACTAAGACTGGGGGGCCATTAAAGGTCATGTGCGTGGAAAGGGCGGGGCCAACTCAATACTGAACCCTACGGACTAAGACTGGGGGACCATTAAAGGTCATGTGCGTGGGAAGGGCGGGCCAACTCAATATTGAACCCTACGGACTGAGACTGGGAGGCCATTACAGGTCATGTGCGTGGGAAGGGCGGGCCAACTCAATATTGAACCCTACGGACTAAGACTGGGAGGCCATTACAGGTCATGTGCGGGGAAAGGCCTGCGCCTCATTACTTGGGGCAATATAGTGTCGTCCGACATTAGTGCCTGACCTGCAAATGTGCTTCTGGAAGAATGGTCCAACCTTCCCATAGACACCCTCCTAAACCTTCTGGACGGCCTTCCCAGAAGAGTTGAGGCTGTTATAGTTAATGGTATAGGGGCCAACTCAATATTGAACCCTACGGGCCAAGACTGGGAGGCCATTACAGGTCATGTGTGTGGAAAGGGCGGGGCCAACTCAATATTGAACCCTACGGGCCAAGACTGGGAGGCCATTACAGGTCATGTGTGTGGAAAGGACGGGGCCAACTCAATATTGAACCCTACGGGCCAAGACTGGGAGGCCATGAAAGGTCATGTGTGTGGGAAGGCGGGCGACCCAATACTTTTGGTAACATGGTGTATCTACAAACCGTAGCCTCCTTTTATCAGCATGCTGTTTTTTTTGCCTGCAGGCGTATCACCGGCGTATGACTCACGCTGCACGAACATTCTGCATTAATTGCCGAGACAATGCGCCCTTTCTTCTTTCTTTCACCTGTCTCTAAACAGCGCACCTCTAAGTTAGCATTAGCAACGACTTATAAAAACTCGTGTCAGGTTGCCATGGTGATCAAGTTCTTTGCCGATATAACAGCTCCCCGAGCAAATGTCTTGGAACAATAATAATGAAGGAAAAAAAAATAAAAAAGTTTCTATTCCAGTCGTAGAGATGACGAGAAAAAAAAAACAAAAAAAAAAAACCTAACTACTGAAAAATGACTGGAAGATAATGGGAAATGCGACAGCGCTTAATGCGTTGTGCGACTAAACCACTGCGGGGGTTACGGGGCCGCGAGGCATTAAGAAGAGGGCCTTTGTCTCCGATGTAATTCATGTGCCGGAATTTCCCATCCCAACAAAAAGAGAATATTTGTTAAACGTATTTCAACTTTGGGCTACGAGAACTTTCGGCATTATCATTTCAATTAAAATTGTTCTTTGAAGCAGCTTGTCTTCGGGGCTCCTGTAATCGAAATCTGTGGAGTCCAAACAGGGAAATACGAGGAATAAATGGAAAAAAAAAAATTACGGGAATTACAATATTTCTTTTTCTCTCTCTTTTTTTTTTTTTTTTACTTTTTCAGACAAGGCAACGGGTTCAAAACCCTCAAAAACTGGAAACTTTAGATGTAGCCTCAACCCCAATATTTTTACACACTTGGTGCAATAGGAAGGGAGAATGTCACCAGCACACCGAGAATCACCAATACGGGTCCAAAAGGTTTAATGAACGATCACATAGTTACGGCAAGGCAACGTTTCGGAGTCTCGCAGGACCCCTTCATCAGGCATGTGACCCATGGTTACGGCAAGGCAACGTTTCGGAGTCTCGCAGGACCCCTTCATCAGGCATGTGACCCATAGTTACGGCAAGGCAACGTTTCGGAGTCTCGCAGGACCCCCTCATCAGGCATGTGACCCATAGTTACGGCAAGGCAACGTTTCGGAGTCTCGCAGGACCCCTTCATCAGGCATGTGACCCATAGTTACGGCAAGGCAACGTTTCGGAGTCTCGCAGGACCCCTTCATCAGGCATGTGACCCATAGTTACGGCAAGGCAACGTTTCGGAGTCTCACAGGACCCCCTCATCAGGCATGTGACCCATGGTTACGTCAAGGCAACGTTTCGGAGTCTCGCAGGACCCCTTCATCAGGCATGTGACCCATAGTTACAGCAAGGCAACGTTTCGGAGTCTCGCAGGACGCCTTCATCAGGCATGTGACCCATAGTTACAGCAAGGCAACGTTTCGGAGTCTCGCAGGACCCCTTCATCAGGCATGTGACCTGCGAGACTCCGAAATGTTGCCTTGCTGTAACTATGTGATCGTTCATTAAAACGTTCATTAAAATGTTTGGACCCGTATTGATGATCCTCTGTGTTCTGGTGACATCCTCCCTTGCTGATCCTGTTCGGTTCCAG
This sequence comes from Staurois parvus, assembly GCF_062004578.1. NCBI lineage: Eukaryota > Metazoa > Chordata > Amphibia > Anura > Ranidae > Staurois > Staurois parvus. The sequence goes on from NW_028320643.1 coordinate 48,709, forward strand.
CCAATGGTCGCTGCAGCGCCCACTTATACACACCGCCATTTTTAACGCAGGAACGTGTGCGTTTGGATTGTACACTTGCATTCTGGTGCAATAGGAAATCGCGGCACTCAATCCTCAGGATACAAGGAGGCTGGGCGGGACTTTCCTCTTTACGGGTGGACGTCATATGACGTCCTTCCTTAAAGCAGCTTGCACGCGGCTGCGCTACGGGCACGATCTGTCAGCCGCTGTGACACAGCCAAAGACAAATCACTGTACCAGGCCTGCTGCCGGTATCATGTGATTGCTGTAACCAATCACAGCAGATCACATGATAATTGTAAACAATAAATGGCTTCCTCTCATGCCATGCATTGTGGAAAATTGTGTTGCCTAGGTGTGATTGGTCACAGGGATCACATGATGCAATAAGGGCAGATACAAACAGGGCTGTGGCCAATCACAGCTAATCACAACAATACATACTGAATGAACTGATCTCATTCAGTAAAAATGCTTGCTTATAGCAATGAAATTCACTGCTATAAGCAATCATAATGTGCAAAGGTCAGTAACAAATGGTTGCAGGTTGGGATCAAGCAGAAGCGCAGTTGAGGAACAAACCAAAGGTCAGTAACAAGTGGTTGCAGGTTGGGATCAAGCAGAAGCATAGTCAAGAAGCAACCCAAAGGTCAGTAACAAGTGGTTGCACGTTGGGATCAAGCAGAAGCATAATTGAGAACAGGGGCGGACTGACCATTTGGAAACTCGGGCACCACCCGAGGGCCCGGGGTCAGTAGGGGGCCCCATGAGATGCCCCTGGTACCTTTTTCATAGGCTTTGAGTTTGGGAAAGCACACAGGGGCCCCATGATCTCCTATTGCCCGGGGGCCCCATGAGTTGTCAGTCCGCCCCTGGTTGAGAAGCAAGCCAAAGGTCAGTAACAAATGGTTGCATGTTGGGATCAAGCAGAAGCGCAGTTGAGGAACAAACCAAAGGTCAGTAACAAGTGGTTGCAGGTTGGGATCAAGCAGAAGCATAGTCAAGAAGCAACCCAAAGGTCAGTAACAAGTGGTTGCACGTTGGGATCAAGCAGAAGCATAATTGAGAACAGAAGCGGACTGACCATTTGGAAACTCGGGCACCGCCCGAGGGCCCGGGGTCAGTAGGGGGCCCCATGAGATGCCCCTGGTACCTTTTTCATAGGCTTTGAGTTTGGGAAAGCACACAGGGGCCCCATGATCTCCTATTGCCCGGGGGCCCCATGAGTTGTCAGTCCACCCCTGGTTGAGAAGCAAGCCAAAGGTCAGTAACAAATGGTTGCATGTTGGGATCAAGCAGAAGCGCAGTTGAGGAACAATCCAAAGGTTAGTAACAAGTGGTTGCAGGTTGGGATCAAGCAGAATCGAAGTCAAGGAACAAACCAAAGATCAGTAATAAATGGTTGCAGGTTGGGATCAAGCAGAAGCGTAGTCAAGAAGCAAGCCAAAGGTCAGTAAAAAGTGGTTGCACATTGGGATCAAGCAGAAGTGTGGCCGAGTAAAAAAGTCAAGAAGCAAGCCAAAGGTCAGTAACAAGTGGTTGCAGGTTGGGATCCGGTAGAAGCGTAGTTGACGAACAAGCCAAAGGTTGGTGATGAGTAGTAGTGGAGATAAGGACAGTAGCAGGAATGCAAAGGAGCAAGACATCAGCTGTAGAGAATTCCTGCAAACAGGACCATTTGGCTTAAATCAAGAAGTTCACAGGAGGAGCAAAAGGTTCAAGGCAGGGGTGGACAACTCATGGGGTCCCCGGGCAATAGGGGATCATGGGGCCCCTGTGTCCTTGCCCAAACTGAAAAAAGCCTATGAAAAAGGTACCAGGGGCATCTCATGGGGCCCCCTACTGACCCCGGGCCCTCGGGCGTTGCCCGAGTTTCCAAATGGTCAGTCCGCCCCTGGTTCAAGGTTAACCAGAAACAAGGTACAAGGCAAGAACGTCCAAGGGATCAGACAGGAAGCTGTCTCAGGTGGATCACCAAACAGAGCCACTACCTGCCGCAGCAGAGGATGCAGGTTCAGATCCCAGTCCTAACAAAGGTGCTGTGGCCCACAATCAGAGGCCATGGTTCTACTTTAGAATCAGAAGCTGCATCACAAATTATTTTCAGTACGATAATAGCGGCGATGGTGTACGCCTTAAAAAAAAAAAACCTTCTATACAGTTTACCTGTAGGTGACCATCCTTCACGAAGCGCCAGAGGAGGTTTGTGACACGGACCCCGCGGTTTGTTCATCGTGTACGCCGCATTTGTCTCGACATGGTGCTCTGTGGGTTTTTACTCACCACATTTCTCCTGGAACTCCCAGGCAGAGAGAAGCCTCGGTGCACAGGATAAAATAACAGTGCGGGGAACGGGATACATTTACTTTCAATCAGTTTCCCGCTTTGAAGATGGCAGGGAGGATAGAACCGAACCTGTCACATCTTCTCTCTCATTTGCCGCCAGTACGTGGGAAAGGTCATCTTTCAGGAACGTTTCTTAAAAGGAGAAAATAGATCAATGAGCCGCACTCTCTGTACCTGACACGTTCTACACCCCGAGAAAGAAAAGCTACAGTGTCGGCGGTAGTAAAGGAGAAACTTGAAAAGACCGGCATCTGCTCTTTTTTTGGTCAAAGTCGATCTAAATCTAGTTACTAAAATCTCGTATTCCATGTTAAAGAGGAACTTCACATGTTCAAAAAAAGAATATACTACAGCTGCTTGCTTTTCATAATTAGGTACTCACCAGTCCCTGGAGTCCAGTGCTGTCTTCCTGTAGATGGTTTCTTTCATCACTACGAGTTTTTTGCTCCGCCATCTTGGATTTGGGAGCCCAACTCTAACCCTAACCCCCTAACCCTACAAATACTGTGGCTGATAATTTTAATAATCAGGTACTCATCAGTCCCTGGCATCCAGTGCTGTCTTCCTGCAGCCAGTTCTTTTCATCGCAATGGGTCCCTGACACCATCATTTCGGAGCCCTACCCCTAACCCTTCTAGCCTCTAACCTGAACCCCCTAACCTTAACAAATACTGTAGATGGTGAATATTAAAAGTCAGGTGCTCATCAGTCTCTGGAGTCTAGCACTGTCTCCTGGCTGTGGGTCTCTGGCACCGCCATCTTGGATTTGGGAGCCTAACTCTTCTAATCCTAACCCCCCCCCCCAACTTCTAACTCTAACCCTACAAATACTGTGGCTGTTGAATTTTATTAATTAATACTCATCAGTTCCTTGAGCCCAGTGCTGTCTTCTGGCAGCCATTTTTTTTCCTGCTGCAGGTCTCTGACACCGCCATCTTGGATTTGGGAACCTAACCCTACTCCTACCCTAACCCACTAACCCTACAAATACCGTGGCTGATGAATTTTAATAATCAGGTACTCATCAGTCTCTGGAGTCCAGCACAGATCCCTGGAACCACCATTATGGATTTGGGAACCACACTTGGCTCCCAGCTGCACATGTTCAAGATCACAAATTACTTCAAGATAGGTCTTGCAGCTTTCTGGGACATGTGGCTTCTCCCAGGAGGATACAAATACTGTGGCTGATGAATTTTAATAATCAGGTACTCACTAGTCCCTGGAACCCAGTTCTGTCTTCCTGCAGCTGTTTTTTTTCACCGCCACGAGTTCCTAGTTTTGCCATCTTGGATTTGGGAGCCTTACCCCTAGCTCCCCTAGCCCGTAACCTCTAACCCCCTAACCTGAACCATACAAAGACTGTAGATGATGAATTCTAATACTCAGGTACTTCTCAGTTCCTGGAGTCCACTGCTGTCTACTGTTGCAGGTCCCTGCCACCGCCATCTTGGATTTGGGAGCCTAACCCTCCCTCTAACCCTACAAATACTATAGCTGATGAAATGTAATAATCAGGCACTCACCAGTCCCTGGAGTGTAGTGTTATCTTCTAGCAGCTGGTTCTTTTCAGTGCTTTAGGTCCCTCTTGGATTTGATAGCCTGACCCTTCCCCTAACCCTACAAATACTGTGACTGATGAATTTTACTCATCAGTCCCTGGATTCCAATGGTGTCGTCCTGCTGCTGATTCTTTTCACTGCTACTGGTCCCTGGCTCCACCATCCTGGATTTCAGAGCCTGACCCCTAGCTCCTAACCATAGACCTAAGCCCTAACCCCCTATCCTTAACCCTACAAATACTGTAGATGATGAAGTTTTCAATAATCAGGCTCTCACCAGTCCCTGGAGTCCAGTGATGTTTTCTGGCAGCTGGTTCTTTTCAATGTTACAGGCAGATGGCACCGCCATCTTGGATTTGGGAGCCCAACCCTTCCGCTAGCCTTAATCCCAAACTCTAACCCTACAAGTACTGTGGCTAATGAATGTTAACAATTAGTTCATCAGTTCCTGGAAGCGTGTGCTGTCTTCCTGCAACCAGTCCTTTTCACCACTGTGGGTCCCTGGCTCCATCCTCTTGGATTTGGGAGCCTAACCCTAGCGCTAACCCCCTAACCCTACAAATATTGTAGCTGATGAGTTTTTATTAATCAACTTCTCATCAGTTCCAGGAGGCCAGTTCTGTCTTTTCACTGCTGCAGGTCCTGGGTACTGCCATCTTGGATTTGGGAGCCTAACCCTACCCCTAACCGTACAAATACTGTGGCTTATGAATTTTAATAATCAGGTACTCATCAGTCTCTGGAGTCCAGCACTGTCTTCTAGCAGCTGTTTCTTCTCACTGCTGCAGGTCCCCAGTGCCACCATCTTGGATTTGGGAACCACACCTGGCTCTCAGCTGCACATGTGGAAGATCATGCAATACTTCAAGACATGTGGCTTTTCCCAGGAGGATGGAGGTGGGGGGTGGGGGTTATGTATCTTGTCTAGGTAAGAAGTGAGTAAGTAGCAGCAAGTACTTGTTAAAAAGGTACCCAATCCCTATTAAAAAAAAAAAACACTCAAAAGTATTGGGGGCGGGGTTGGGGAGTAGGATAAGTATCACTTTCACTTTTGAACAAAGGTCTGCTTTAATGTCAATACAGAGATTTCTGTTTTAAATCTGCAGCTTTCATTAAAAGAATACCTGGTGATCCCGCCATGAAGGTCCTTAATCAGGGACTTGCTCTTATGGGGTGACAACTGTCTTCTATTTGTGTGCCTGTCACCCTGTCACACATGCTCCTGGAGGCTCCGAGAAGCTGCATTGACACACATTGTGCATGGTCCACCATAGTTACTATCAGGGGGCAAACGTGTGCACCTAGAGTTACCACCTCTCCTGTAGAATATGGGATCATCCTAAATTAAAAAGTAAATTGGTGCCTCCCATATTGATTCAATACAGGACACAGTCTGTCCTGATTTTTACAAGTGAACAGCCAGCTTGGTTGCTAGGATTCAGCCTGCTTACATCTCCTAGCGGTTGGTAGTTTGCAGCTCATGCCATATAATGGTTGCTAAGATGCAGGCAGCTCATGCCATATAATGGTTGCTAGGATGCAGGCAGCTAATGCCACATAGTGGTTGCTAAGATGCAGGCAGCTCATGCCACATAATGGTTGCTAAGATGCAAGCAGCTCATGCCATATAATGGTTGCTAAGATGCAAGCAGCTCATGCCACATAATGGTTGCTAAGATGCAGGAAGCTCATGCCACATAATGGTTGCCAAGAGGCAGGCAGCTCATGCCACATAATGGTTGCTAAGATGCAGGCAGCCCATGCCACATAATGGTTCCTAAGATGCAGGCAGCCCATGCCACATAACGGTTGCTAATATGCAGGCAGCTCATGCCACATAATGGTTGCTAAGATGCAGGCAGCTCATGCCATATAATGGTTGCTAAGATGCAGGCAGCTCATGCCATATAATGGTTGCTAAGATGCAGGCAGCTAATGCCACATAGTGGTTGCTAAGATGCAGGCAGCTCATGCCACATAATGGTTGCTAAGATGCAAGCAGCTCATGCCATATAATGGTTGCTAAGATGCAAGCAGCTCATGCCACATAATGGTTGCTAAGATGCAGGCAACTCATGCCACATAATGGTTGCTAAGATGCAGGAAGCTCATGCCACATAATGGTTGCCAAGAGGCAGGCAGCTCATGCCACATAATGGTTGCTAAGATGCAGGCAGCCCATGCCACATAATGGTTCCTAAGATGCAGGCAGCCCATGCCACATAACGGTTGCTAATATGCAGGCAGCACATGCCACATAATGGTTGCTAAGATGCAGGCAGCTCATGCCACATAACGGTTGCTAAGATGCAGGCAGCCCATGCCACATAACGGTTGCTAAGATGCAGGCAGCTCATGCCACATAACGGTTGCTAAGATGCAGGCAGCCCATGCCACATAACGGTTGCTAATATGCAGGCAGCTCATGCCACATAACGGTTGCTAAGATGCAGGCAGCTCATGCCACATAATGGTTGCTAAGATGCAGGCAACTCATGCCACATAATGGTTGCTAAGATGCAGGCAGCTCATGCCACATAATGGTTGCTAAGATGCAGGCAGCTCAGGCTCCCTCGCAGTTGATTCATTAATTCATGATTTAGGGTCAGGTGATAAGAATTCAGCAGTAAAAAATTGTTTAGGGTTAGTAAATAAGTCCAAACAAGAAGTGCATGTAAAGGTGTGCGCACTAGACAGGCCTGTGAAGAAGCTGAAGAAAAAGAAGATTTGGGAATGTGATAAGATCACCTAAAGCGATGGTTTTTTTTTAGGCTTTGAAGCATTTATTGACAGAGTGAAAGAAAGTATTCCAGAGACGTGGTGCAGTCCAGGACACATTCTGTATGTGAGCTCTAGGAAGGTATAAGATTCATTATGCCTACCTTCCCCTTACTCCTAACCCCTTATTTTGTGCATTACTTACTCCTAACTCCTGCACCCTATGCACTCCTGACCCCTGCACATTGTCCATTGCTTACTCCTAACTCCTGCACCCTATGGACTATGCACTCCTGTGCATTGCTTACTCCTGACCCTTCACTCTGTACATTTCTTACTCCTGATCCCTGCACTTTGTGCATTGCTTACTCCTGACCTCAGCACTCTGTGTTTTATGCCCTCCTGATCCTTCACTCTGTGCATTGCTTACTCCTGATCCCTGCACTTTGTGCATTGCTTACTCCTTACCCTTTACTCTGTGCATTGCATACTCCTGACCCTTCACTCTGTGCATTGCTTACTCCTGATCCCTGCACTCTGTGCATTGCTTACTCCTGATCCCTGCACTCTGTGCATTGCTTACTCCTGACACTTCATTCTGTGCATTGCTTACTCCTGACACTTCACCCTGTGCTTTGCTTACTCCTGACACTTCACCCTGTGCATTGCTTACTCCTGACACTTCACCCTGTGCATTGCTTACTCCTGACACTTCACTCTGTGCATTGCTTACTCCTGACCCTTCACTCTGTGCATTGCTTACTTCTGACACTTCACTCTGTGCATTGCTTACTCCTGACCCTTCACTCTGTGCATTGCTTACTCCTGACACTTCACTCTGTGCATTGCTTACTCCTGACACTTCACCCTGTGCATTGCTTACTCCCAACCTCTGCACTTTTTGCATTACTTACTCCTGACCCCTGCACTTGTCACATTACTTATTCCTGACCTGTGAACTTTCTGCTTGACTTATTCTTGACCTCTGCACTCTGTGCTTTACTTACTCCTGGCTCCTGCACTTTGTGCGTTACTTACTCCTGGCTCCTGCACTTTGTGCGTTACTTACTCCTGGCTCCTGCACTCTGTGCATTGCGTAATTCTTACCCCTGCAAAAACTCCTCTAGAAACACCCTAGTTCTGGGTTTTTTTTCCCAGCCTAAAAACGTTGATTCCAGTCTCTGTGTGCATGGACACTAACGCTGAAAAACACGACAAAATGCGGTAAAACGCGGCAAACCAACGTTTTTGGACATTTTCTTGAGCAAAATAAAAATGCTAAAAAAACGAAAAAGCATAGAAACGTGGCTAAATGCTAATGCAAAAATGGTGAAAAATGTTGAATAATGTGACATTACACAGCTAACGCTACCAGAGTTATTAAAATGCCCCGTGTGCGTGGAGCTTTCATTTTTTTGGGGGGCGGGAGGTGGCGGGGGCCGGAACTCCTCTTTTGTTCTGTTCAAAGCAATTGGCAATAATCGTCAGTGAAATATTACAATTACAGAGATGTCTCTTCTAATGTATCACATTGTTCCAGAGGTAATGGGGGCCATAGATGGGTCGAAAAAATCGGCCAATTTTCGCACCATTAGTGGGTTAATTCGGCGGCCGTCTTTCGAGATTTTTGCACATTTTTTAAATTGGGTATGTTGGAAAATTTGCGGCCGATTTTGATGATCGGCCGATTTTTCTGGGCAATGATAGGCAAATCAGCCGATTGTTTTCCGATAAAAAAATCTGCGCATGAGCCGTGACGTGCAAGAAGAAGAAAAAGAAAAGAAAAAGAAGAAGAAGAAGAAGAAGAAGAAAAAGAAGAAAAAGAAAAAGAGGAAGAAGAAAAAGAAGAAAAAGAAAAAGAGGAAGAAGAAAAAGAAGAAGAAGAAAAAGAGAAGGAAAAAGAAGAAGATAAAGAAAAAAAAAAAAAAGAAGAAAAAAAGAAGAAGAAAAAGAAGTAAAAAAGAAAAAGAAGAAAAAAAAGAAGAAGAAGAAAAAGAAAAAAGAAGAACAAGAAGAAGAGGAAAGAAGAAGAAGAACAAGAAAAAGAAGAAAAGAAGAAGAAGAAGAAAAGGAAAAAGAAAAAGAAGAAGAAGAAGAAAAGAAAAAGAAGAAGAATTCCAGCCCGCTATTATATTTTATATGAAAAAGTCTTGCAGTTGCAACAATGTATCCATTTGTATCCAAATAATATCCGAAATGGATACAAATGGATACATTGTTGCAGCCACAAAACTTTCATGTAAAATATAATAGCGGCGCTCTCTGCAGGGACAGAAGTAATTATGGGGTTAAATGCCGGCCGTAGACGGGTTGGTGGTAACGTCAGCCAATCAAACGACCGATTTTTTTTTTTTTTTCAAACGGCTGGTCTATGGCCTGCATAACACCAACGCAGAGACCGGACACTCTGTGGGAATTCGGCGCCGTCCTGTATGACGCACTTACAACGCCGTATTATCTCGTACCCCAGACACACAGAACACATTGCTTTCATAAGTCAAACCGAAAAAAAAACGACTCTCAGCCCGGCAGGGTCCAGAAGTGTTCGGCTTTCTATAAATTCATTTGTTTGACTCCGGGCTGAAATCTCCGTTTAATGTCATTTGGTCAGATTTGACTCGATTAAAGGCTATCGATCGTCGCGGTATAAAATTGCAGCCATTCATCAATAGCGGCCGGCTTGTAAACTCGCATTGTTAATAAATCAGGCGTTGGGAGCTATCTCCGCGCTGTGATTGTAGATGGAAAACAAAGACAAACGGCTTCCCCTCCGGCTCTCATTGACGGAATAATATCATTAAAAGTTGCAGACGGCCATTATGAAGAGCACGTTTTTACATTACCAGCTGGAGACAAGCGCAAGGCTCGACGCCGTCAATAAAACGAGGAATCTTCGCGGGAAATAGGGGAAAAAAAAAATCAAATGATATTTTTTATGTTCTACCAGAGACGTCCTCGGATTTAACAGAATGGGAGGACTATATCAATGTTTCCGACAACAAAACGCTTTGCGACAACGGCGTGCGCACACTCCGCCAACTGACATTGGCAGCAGCCGCAAGAGAAACGGAAGCAGCCTTGTGATCTCCTACCAACTGCCAACTGAACTGCCAACTGAACTATGTACTGTATGTACCCGTATACACTGCACTTCATGTCTGTGGCAGGGGCAGACTGACCAATTGGGAACTCAGGCACTTCCCGAGAGCCCAGGGTCAGTAAGGGGCCCCATGAGATATCCCTGGTACCTTTCATAGGCTTTTTTGGGTGTGGTTTGAGTGTGGGCAAGGACATAGGGGCCCCATGATCCCCTATTGCCCGGGGGCCCCGTGATTTGTCAGCCCACCCCTGGTCTGTGGTTGTGGATTTGTTTGCCAGCACTGAAGCTGGTGATGCCCCTGACAACTAATTGTTTCTTTGTCATGCTCTGACAACCTGGGGCTGGATATAACATTTATAGGGAAAGTGGATCCAGGGAATATCCGATTGCCTCTCGGGGGATCAGGAAGGATTTTTTTTCCCCTGCAGGAGCAAATTGGATCGTGCTTTGCTGGGTTTTTTTGCCTTCCTCTGGATCAACTGTGGGTGTTGAATTATAACTTTTTTTTTTTTTTTAATGGTTGAACTGGATGGATTTTTGTCTCTATTCAGGCAGACTATGTAACTGCCAACTGAAAAAAAGGTTGTGTGGTCACTCATCAGTTGCCAGTGAAAATATCAGACATATGTCAGTGGGATTCCCGCTGCATGTAAAAAGAAATGTGGCAATTAAACAAACAAAAAAAAAACTTGTGGGCCCCACCCCCATCATACCAAGCCCTTCCGATCTGGTATGGATTTTGATGGGAACCCCCACGCCAAATTCTTTTATAAAATGGTGTGGGGGTCCCCCCCCCCCAAAATCCATACCAGACTCTTATATTAGTAGCCAGGAAATGTCACGGATGGACTTATTGCCCAGGTGGCCACCTATCACGGGACCACGCTTGGAGTCACTGAGCTCCTGACAGCGACCCATTCTTTCACCAATGTTTGTAGAAGCCGTCTGCATGCCTAGGGGCTTGATTGTGTACACCTGTGTCCATGGAGGGGATTGGAACACCTGAGTCACATGATATGGAGGGGATTGGAACACCTGAATCACATGATATGGAGGGGATTGGAACACCTGAATCACATGATATGGAGGGGATTGGAGCACCTGAATCAAATGATTGGGAGGGGTTTGGAACACCTGAATCACATGATTGGGAGGGGATTGGAACTCCTGAATCACATGATAGGGAGGGTATTGGAACACCTGAATCACATGATAGGGAGGGGATTGGAACACCCGAATCACATGATAGGGAGGGGATTGGAACACCTTAATCACATGATTGGGAGGGGATTGGAACACTTGAATCACATGATTGGGAGGGGATTGGAACACCTGAATCACATGATTGGGAGGGGATTGGAACACCTGAATCACATGATTGGGAGGGGATTGGAACACCTGAATCACATGATTGGGAGGGGATTGGAACACCTGAATCACATGATAGGGAGGGGATTGGAACACCCGAATCACATGATATGGAGGGGATTGGAACACCTGAATCACATGATAGGAGGGGATTGGAACACCTTAATCACAGGATATGGAGGGGATTGGAACACTTTAATCACATGATTGGGAGGGGATTGGAACACCTGAATCACATGATATGGAGGGGATTGGAACACCTGAATCACATGATTGGAGGGGATTGGAACACTTTAATAACATGATTGGGAGGGGATTGGAACACCTGAATCACATGATATGGAGCTGATTGGAACACCTGAATCACATGATATGGAGCGGATTGGAACACCTGAATCACATGATTGGGAGGGGATTGGAACACCTGAATCACATGATTGGAGGGGATTGGAACACCTGAATCACATGATTGGGAGGGCGGGGCCAATACTTTTGGCAATATAGTGTTTTTTGTTTTTTTTTAATGTATTATTTGTAAATATGTATGTACATGGGGGCAACCTCACTATATAGACAAAGGCAGAAATGGTTCTGCCTTTGTCTATATAGTGTATATTACGATCCTTTCTATCATTCCTAAATGATATCGCTGTGGGGGAAGGTGCATAACTTCTTGTATATTACAATGTTCTATACGTCTCCCATGGAAAAGAGTACACAGTACTTTGTACCCAGGGGCGGACTGACCATTTGGAAACTCAGGCACTGCCCAAGGGCCCAGGGTCAGTGGAGGGCCCCATGAGATGCCCCTGGTACCTTTTTCATAGGCTTTTTTGAGTTTGGGCAAGGACACAGGGGCCTCATGATCCCCTATTGCCCGGGGGCCCCATAAGTTGTCAGCCCGCCCCTATTTGTACCATCTTCCTATGTGCTGTGGAAGGCTAACTACATGGTTGGACCGAACACCTTCCCCTCTCCCTCCCTTCACATCTATCCGACAAGCTGCTAGCCCATTAGTGATCCATTACTTGACTTTGTGCCGATACACCCGGAGAACTTTACTGACATCTCCCATCTGCTCCTAGTACTGAACACTGCTAGTCCTGCTGGCCCTATACATACACACACATATATGTCAGGGGCGGACTGACCATTCAGGCACTTGGGCACTGCCTGAGGGCCCGGGGTCAGTAGGGGGCCCCATGAGATGCTCCTGGTACCTTTTATAGGCTTTTTTGGGTGTGGTTTGAGTGTGGGCGAGGACACAGGGGCCTCATGATCCTCTATTTCCCTGGGGCCCCATGAGTTGTCAGTCCACAGAGGCTTAGTGGTTAGCACTTCTGCCTTGCAGTAATTAGGTCATGGGTTCGATTCCCAACCACGGCGCCTCCTGCATGGAGTTTGCATGTTCTCCCTGTGTTCGCATGGGTTTCCTCTCACACTCCAAAGACATGCTGGTAGGTTAATTGGCTCCTGTCTAAATTGTCCTAGTTTCATCCTTGGCCATGTGGGATCTCCTGCAAGGTGGGGGTTGGGGAAAGACCTAACAACCTACCCTGTAAAAATAATTGCTAAGAGAATTCATGGACAAAAGTCGCTTGCAAGTGACAGTCCATGCAATCGCCAAGGGTCAGATACGACTGAATGGATATATATACAGTTGCAAGAAAAAGTATGTGAACCCCTTGGGATTCCGTGGAGATTTGCATGAATTGGGCATAAAATGTGCTCTGAACGTCATCTAAGCCACAACAATAGAAGAACACAGTCTGCTGAACATAATACTACACAAACATTAGATGTTGCCATGGTTTAATTGCACATAACATGTAAACATTCACAGTGCAGGGAGGAAAAAGTATGTGAGGCCCTAGCTTAATGACTTCTCCCAGAGCTAATTGGAGCCAGGAGTGAGCCAACCTTGACTCCAATCAGTGTGATGATATTGGATGTGTTGCTGACACCTGTTTTGGGTTTACTGGTTTCAAGAAGCACTGTCTGATGTGAACCATGCCTCGCAGAAAAGAGCTCTCAGAAGACCTACGATCAAGAATTTTTGACTTGCATGAAGCTGGAAAGGGTTACAAAAGTATCTCCTTGAGCCTTGATGTTCATGTGTCCACGATAAGACAGACTGTCTACAAATGGAGAAAGTTTAGCACTGTTGCTACTCTCCCTAGGCGGGGTCGTCCTGTAAAAATGACTGCAAGAGCACAGCGCAGAATGCTGCATGAGGTAAAGAAGAATCCCAGAGTGTCAGCTAAAGACCTGCAGAAATCTCTGGCAGCTAACATTTTTGTTGACACATCTACAATAAGGAAAACATTAAACAAGAATGGAGTACATGGGAGGACACCACGGAGGAAGCCATTGCTGTCCAAAAAGAAGATTGCAGCACGTTTGAAGTTTGCAAAAGAGCACCTGGATGTTCCACAGCACTACTGGCAGAATATACTGTGGACAGATGACACCAAGATTGAGTTGTTTGGGAAGAACACACAACACTATGTGTGAAGAAAAAAAGGCACAGCACACCAACATCAAAACCTCATCCCCACTGTGAAACATGGCGGAGGGAGCATCATGGTTTGGGGCTGCTTTGCTGCCTCAGGGCCTGGACGGATTGTTGTCATTGATGGGAAAATGAATTCCAGAGTTTATCAAGACATTTTGCAGGAAAACGTACAACCATCTGTCCGCCAACTGAAGCTCCGCAGAGGATGGGTGATGCAACAGGACAATGATGACCCAAAGCATACAAGTCATTCAACAAAACAATGGCTGCAACAGCACAGAATACGCCTTCTGGAGTGGCCCAGTCAGAGTCCTGATCTCAACCCAATTGAAATGCTGTGGCATGACCTTAAGAGAGCGATTCACACCAGACATCCCAAGAATATTGCTACACTGAAACAGTTTTGTGAAGAGGAGTGGTCCAAAATGACTCCAGATCGTTGTGCAGGTCTGATCTGCAACTACAGGAAACGTTTGGTTGGGGTTATTGCTGCCAAAGGAGGGTCAACCAGTTATTAAGTCCAAAGGTTCACATACTTTTTCCTCCCTGCACTGTGAATGTTTACATGTTATGTGCAAATAAACCATGGCAACATCTAATGTTTGTGTAGTATTATGTTCAGCAGACTGTGTTCTTCTATTGTTGTGACTTCGATGACATTCAGAGCACATTTTATGCCCAATTCATGCAAAACTCCACGTAATCCCAAGGGGTTCACATACTTTTTCTTGCAACTGTATATACTGCACTAATATATAGTATATTTCAAACAGTAATTTAGAATTTTGATACTGAAAATAAAAGTCATGTCTTAGTATCTGGCGGGTAAGATGCGTGAGGACAAGCGCACCGTTTTTCCGGAAGTTTCTCTTTTAAGAGCTGCAACCTTGCCTGGGGCTCCATTCCGCCCTAATCCATCTCTGCCTCCATAGGAAAGAAATCACCTTTATCTGATGTTTGTGGATTCTATCATCTGTGCCCATCGTGTCTTGTTTTTCGGCGCGTGGTGCTTTTCATGTAGTTATCGAATGTTTTGGAATCCAAGGGAAAGTTTATAGCGTGTAAAAAAAAAAAAAAGAGAGAACGTTTCAACCTTGATAATGAGATCCTGCGTGCGCTCGGAAGGGGGTTCGCTGTGCGTCGCTTTGACTACAACAAAAACTGCATTAGAAGGGCCGGCCTGTGCGTCAGTAATTGTGGCAGCACGGCCACTTCTCCGACACCCTGTCTTCCAAACTGTTGCTGTCTGAGGTTTGAATACAAGATGAACTTTTAAAAATTTGTAGTGATGGGCAGAAGACACCCCCCCCCGTTCGGATCGCGGCCAAACATTTGAACCTAATGAAATTTTGCAAAGACATGGCGTGGGGTTCCTCCTCCCCCCCCCCCATCCTTACCAAGCCCTTCAGGTCTGGTATGGATTTTGAGGGTAACTCCCATGCCAATATTTTTCAAACAAAATGGCGTGAGGTCCCCCCCTCCCCCACAATCCATACCAGACCCTTATCTCAGCATGCAGCCTGGCAGGGCAGGAATGGCGGGGGGGTGCATCTGAATATGTGATCAGATACCGCTCAGTTACTAAAGTCATAAGTTATATTATCAAGTCATGTGGTATTTTAGTAGTGAGACATTCATTCATTAGTTCCCCGCTGACAGCTGAATGGAAAAATAATTGCAGGCAAGTAAAAATTTGGCAAAAACATGGCGTGGGGTTCCTTCCCCCCCCATCCTTAACAAGTCCTTCAGGTCTGGTATGGATTTTGAGGGTAACTCCTATGCCAAAATTTTTTAAACAAAATGATGTGAGGTCCCCCCCCAAAATCCATACCAGACCCTTATCTGAGCATGCAGGTCAGGAATGGGGGGGAGCATCTGAGAATGTGGTCAGATACCGCTCAGTTACTAAAATCCAGAACAAGTTATATTATCAAGTCATGCTGTATTTTAGTAGTGAGACATTTATTCATTCATTCCCCGCTGACAGATGAATGGAAAAATAATTGCCGGCAAGTAAAAATTTTACAAACACACGGCGTAGGATTCCTTCCCCCCCCCCATCCTTACCAAGCCCTTCAGGTCTGGTATGGATTTTGAGGGGAACTCCTATGCCAAAATTTTTCAAACAAAATGGCATGAGGTCCCCCCCAAAATCCATACCAGACCCTTATCTGAGCATGCAGCCTGGCAGGTCAGGAATGGGGGGGGGGTGTGTGGCAAGCGAGCGGCTCCCCCCTTCCTGAACCATACCAGGCCACATGCTCTCAACATGGGGGGTGCTTTGGGGCATGTTGATGGGGACAATGGTCTCTTCCCAACAACCGTGGCTAGTGGTTGTGTCAGGAATCTAGGAATGACCAGAAAGGTGTGGACTGACACAGGGAAACGCAGGTTCCAGGTATAGTATAATACAGTTTATTATTAGCCACCCAGATATATATATATATAAACGCACAGTGAACAAACCAACCTTCCACTAATCTTAGGAGGTGCAGGAACACAGGCGTAGTCTGGGCTGGAGAGGTGGAATGGTCAGGCCGGCCGTAGGGTTCTGTAACGACTGCCTGGTGGTACCTCTAGCGGTCCTCAGGGCAGGATTCCCCAGGGCGCGGAGTCTAAGTCCCAGTCTGCTTATTCACCAGGGCCCCTGATGGTGGGGATGGACTTGGAGCAGACAGGAACCAGGTAGCGGCCCCTGAGTACACCTGCTAGTGGTAGAGGGATCCGCCAGAGGTATGTGCAGGTAGAAAGCCTGATGTGAAGAGGCAGAAGGTGTGAGCAGGGACAGCTGGATCCGTGCAGGATGGATGGATGGCAGAGTAACTAGCGTGGTCAGACAGGTCAGGTCAGCAACATGCGGGCAGCGAGGTACCAAAGGAGCAGGCAAAGAATGGTCAGGGTCACAAGCTGGGTTCAGTAACTCACGGGCAGCGCGGTACAAAGGATCAGGCAGAGAATGGTGAGGGTCACAAGCCGGGTTCAACAGGAGACGATCAGCAGAGGTCAGGATCAAGCAGGGTCAGCAACGAGGCAGGAACACAAGATACCAGGTACAGGGGCTCATGGGAAAACATACACCAAGGCCCAGACTGCAGGTCTGGCCATCCCTTAAATACACCTTCTGCAATCAGCCCCAGGTTTGGCTGATTGCAGAAGTGAGCTTCTGGCTGCTGAGAGCACCCGCTGGTCAGCCCTGGTACTGCAGCTCACACGGCAGGTGAGTCCCACCACCATTGCTGAGTCCATTCCTGACAGGTTGCGGGGGTCTGTGGCAGTGGTGTATTTAGGTTTTGTGCTGCCTTAGGCAACACAAAAATCGGTGACCCCCCCCACCCGAGAGAGCCTTCCACTACCACTGCCCACCACACACCAGCCACCATCACTCACCTTCACAGCCCCAGACATCACCGGGAAGAGTTGGGCTATGCATACACCGTCATGAAACCTGGAGCCTCTCTCGGAACTCACCAGGTCCCCATGCTGCATGTGTCCCTTATTCCGTCCCTTCTTCCAAGGGGCAGTGCTGCCCCCCTGAAAAATGCCGCCCTAGGCGATTGCCTTGTTTGCCTTGTGGTAAATACACCTCTGGTCTGTGGGCGGGGGCTTATTGGAATCTGGAAGCCCCCCTTAACAAAGGATGTTTGCTACCTACATTGTTGGTCCGTGGGAAAAGGAGCTCTCTCTGAGAACCAGCATTTTCAAACCTGGGCCTTGCCTGCTAGCTTGGCCCAGGAACCATGCCTGATCCAGGGGGAGGCCCTGGGAGGGATCCCCCTGATGACACTGGGCCTAGTGAGGAGGAAGAGGAGGTGGAGGACCCGACTGTGGGTCCAGGCCCTGGTGAGGATGTGGAGGTGTATAGAGGATTATTGATTGGCTCTTGGCGATTGGAAGAGCTGAGGAAAAACTTAAAGTTTTGAAAGCTGAGCACAAATCCTTCAGAGCCAAGTACTGCCAGGCCTGGAGTAAGAACAGATTGGCCATGAAGCCAGAGCTCCAGCAGATGGAGGAAAAAGTAAAGAAGCAATCTTTATTACTGGAAAAGCTGAAAGCAAGAAGTGGTGCATTTGCAGAAATGTTTGAAAATGAGAGGAAATATGCCAGCTGGACATCAGAGAGTTCTGTGGATCAGTAGCCTCAGGTAATGGATGACCTGGCTCCATCTACCTCAGCGTCTCTCCCCCCACCATGTGAGGCTGCGGAATTGCCAGCGACAACCAGTCAGGGGGTTGACAGTGAGCATGGAACCTTAAGATTCATCCAGCAGATGGAGTCACCCCTGAAAGCAGACAAGTTTGCTTTTTCTGATGACCCTTCAGAAGTCCCTGAGGATGCCCAGAGGAGGTATGGACCAGCAAAGCCAGTACTGGTAGAGAAGTCCCAGTACACCAAGATGGCTGCTGCTAGCATGTCTGCCCCACCGGCTGTGGGGGATGGTGTCTCGGCTGAGGAGCAAAAAGAGAAGGAGCTCTGTAAGGAGCCGGCTGTTGGTCTTTCTGCTCTGGGGAAACCCTCTGCAGACATGGAGGGAAAACCCCTGACAGAGAAGTTTCCAAACCATCAGAGAAATATGGATGGATGTGCACAAAACATCTTGGACATGGATTTTGCTGCTCCTGCCTTTGCTAAGACTGGTAGTGCCTCTGGGAATGGTGCAAGCAAGATGGCCACTGGCTGTAAGGAGTCTGCTGCACCTGAACTACCATGTGTTCCAGATCTGATTGATGCTGGTGGGGGAGGGGAGCAGCACAGTGCACCATGTGGAGAGCAAACAGCAAACATGGATGTTTCCTGCATCAGTGATGTTTCACTTGTTGGTATTTCTGAATGGCCTGCACATTCCTGGGCTGAAAGTTCTGTCCTGGAGGAGGAGATGAGAGCTGGAGCTGAAGTTTCTATCAGTGCAGCAGTGAGTACGGACATTGCTGTGAAGACTATGAATGTGTCCACAAGTAATATGACTGGCGAGACTGGTAAAGCAATGGATGTGTTGGTGGCGGGTGGGGCTGAAAGGGCTAATGTTGTTGGCAAGAGTAAAAGTGACATTTCTCCCCCTGCTCAACAGAGAGAGGATTCACCATCCAATCGTGAATTTATACAATCGGTATCTGCTAGAGTTTCACCAGATGCTCCCAAACACACAAATGTTTCTGCTGCTGGGAGGAATGTGGGGAGCTATGCCTCTGTTTTGGGGAGTCGCACCAAGGGGGGGTGGAGGGAATGTTGGAAATCCTAATGGTCACAATTCGGGGAGGTTTGGTGGTGGGATAGTTGGGGGGGTCAGGAGGAGGAATGTTGTACAGTTGAGATGGAAGGGGGAAGGAAAGCCACCAGTAATGGGGAGTTGATTCTGGAAATGGGGTTTATTGTGATGTGTTTGCGTTGATCTGCCCAGTCGGCAGTTATAAATATGATTTGTCATTTGTAAAACCTGAAGGCCTGGACCTGTTTTGGGAGAGATATAGGAGGTGCAGGAGCCTTCAGCAGTGGAGAGGTTTGGTGGCAAAGGTTGTTTCCAGACAGCCTTTGATAAAATCGGTGACAATCCAGGACCGCAATGAATCCATACCAGAGGCTGATTTAGTAGTTTGGCTACGCCGACATGGTGAGGTCCTCACCCCACTGCGGAAGGTCCTAGATGAGCATAGGATATGGACAGGGGCCTGGACAGTGTCGCTGCAATTGAGGGTGCTGGGCAATCTGGTTCAGCATCTTCCCTGCTCAGCCTTTCTGGGGAGGGAAAGGCTGACCATTTTCTATCAGGGTCAGCCTAAAGTTTGTAACAAATGTAGAGAGAAAGGTCACTTTGCATCGTCCTGCACCATCAAGAAGTGCTCCCTGTGCCAAGATTTAGGCCATTTGGCCAAAGAATGCACCGAGATTCGGTGTAATTTGTGCCAGCAGCTGGGTCATCCATACAGTCTGTGCCCAGAGGCACTACACAACCTGCCAGGACTGGAGGCTGAGCTGCAGAGGCTGGATAAAGAGGATGAGGCAGCTGATGCTAGGGAGGAAACTGTTGTTGCCCCTCCTGTGTCTGTTCCGTCTGTTGTGTCAGATTGTTTCCCCCGGTAATGTCACCCCTGAGTCTGTCCCTCCTGTTCCTACGGTACGTAGATCCTCCAGACTGGCGGAAGCTGCTGGGGGGGCGGGTTTAGCGGATCTTCCCTCTCGGCCTACTCCACCTCCGGTACCTGTCCCCCAACAGCGCAAACGTGGTCAGGAGGTTGTGGGGGTGTTGGATGGGGGTGGAGCTGATGTGGCTCAGGGAGGGGTATCCATGTCCCATGTCTCACCTCCTGCTGAAGGGGATTCGGCTGATGAAGGTTGGGAGAGGGTGAAGGAGAAGAAAAAGAAGAAGAGGAGGATGAGAAGAGCTGTCCTCTCTTCCTCAGAATCAGATCCAGGAGGGGTCCCTCTTGGCAATACTTTTTCAGTTTTGTCAGGTGATGAGATGGTATCTGATATATCCATTTCTCTATCATCTATGGATGAGGGGGAGTCACATACTCTGAAGAGAGCTGTTTCGGGTGATGAGAGTGTGGTAGAGGTTAAGAAACGACTACCCCAATCATCCTGATGGCAGTTCCCACTCTGTTAAAGGTGACGACCATTAATGTCGCCAGCATTAAATCTGCAAGAGCTCGTGATACGGCCTTATTTTTTGCTCAGCGAGTTTGATGCTGAGATTTTATTTTTGCAAGAGACCTGGCTCAATACATTGGCCGATGTCTATCTAGCAAAAAGGGAGTGGAGATGTGGTCCCTCCTTTTGGTCTCTTGCGGCTGAACCTTGCAGCGGAGTTGCGGTCCTTTTTAAAACCGATATGGTAACGTGCCGGCGGGTAATTGAGGTAGAAATGGGGAGATGCATGGTCTTAGACGTCTCTGTTAGGGGGCAGGACCTGCGCCTGATCAATATCTATGGACCCCAGTCCAAATGGGGCAGGAAATGCCTCCTCACAAAGATCAAGCCCTTCCTTTTTATGTCCCAGCAGGTTGTCTTTGGAGGTGACTTTAACACCATAATTAGGCCTGAAGACAGGAGAGGCTCCATAGACAGGAGAGGCTCCATAGACAGGAGAGGCTCCATAGACAGGAGAGGCTCCATAGACAGGAGAGGCTCCATAGACAGGGGAGGCTCCATAGACAGGCTGGGTTATGATAGCGTTTTTCTCAGAGATTTGGTTAGACAGGCAGGCCTGGTAGATGTGCACATTAAGCACTGCCCTGGCAGCACGGGGTTCACATTTCAGAGAGGGAATAGTCAGAGCAGGATAGACAGGTTTTTTTTAAAGGAGAACTCTGCTTTCTCGGCTCCTGAGTTGAAGGCGGTGGAGTTCTCTGACCACTGTATGCTGTCTGTGACTCTGAATGCCTCGGACACTCCACCCAGGGGAAGGGGTGTCTGGAAACTGAATTCGGCTCTCCTGGAAGATGTAGAGGTAAGACAATCCTTTGAGGATTTTTTTCAGGCACAGGTTTCTATTCTGGACTTTTGCAGCACTAAGTCAGAGTGGTGGGAGCTTGTGAAACAAAGGGCGATTGGACTTTTCAAGGCCATAAGTAAGAAGAAGCAGCTTGGTATGTATATTGCCTACCAGCATTTGTGGAAGAAGCTTGATCGTCCTGTCTCGTATGGAGGGGATCCAGGGGAGATCTCTGAAGTGAAGCTTCTTCTTAGGAAGTGTCAGTACGACCGGCATGCCTCCTTGGTTCTGGAGAGGGATTATGGGAAATATCACTCACCTGATCCTTACCAGAACTGTAAGCAAGGCATAGCAGTTAAGACGGTCATTGGCTTCTGGATGGAGAAAGTACTTGCTGGCATTGGATCAGGCAAAAGCGTTTGATCGAGTGAATCATGAATATCTGTGGTTGCTACTTGGTAGATACGGCCTGCAGGGGAGGTTTATAGATTGGCTGAAGACATTATATAGAGGGGCTGAGAGCTTCCCACCTGTTAATGGTTGGGTTGGACGGCCTTTTGAGGTCGGCTCTGGTGTGCGCCAAGGATGTCCTTTGAGCCCCCTGCTATATGCTTTCCCAATCGACCCCTTTGTAAGAAGGCTAGAGGGCGCATTGTTCTGTGAGGTGCCTCTGGGCATTGCTGGTGTGCCGCCTTTGAAGGTCGTGGCCTATGCTGATGATGTGTCTGTTATTATCTCTGGGATGGAGGAGGCACAGGAGGTGGTCTCTGTGATACACGGAGGCTTCTGGCTCTAAAGTCAACCATGAAAAGAGTGAAGTTTTCTGGATGGGTGAGGAGGGTGAAATCTCCGAACTTCTGGATGCATTCCCGGAGCCCCAGCAGGAAATTAAAGTTTTGGGCATCAAATATGGTCCTGGTGACTATGGTCATCAAAACTGGGAGAGCAGGTTGGTAGATGCCAATGCCAAAGTAGCGATCTGGAAGAGAAGGAGGCTTTCGTTGAGGCTTGACTTGATCAAAACGTACCTGATCCCGATCTTTTTATATATCGGCTTTGTCTGTATCTTGCCGGTATCTCTCTATGCAAGGGACTACAGCTGTTTTTTCCAACTGTTATGGGGAAATAGGCTGAACCTGATCAAACGCAATGTAACTTACCTGTCCAGGCAGGAGGGTGGCCTAGGAATGGTCAACCCCATTGTTTTCTCTTTTTAAAGTACAATCTTGGTAATATGTTAGCAGAGACCCCGCCGGGATGGGTGGGTATTATTCAGTCTTGATTTAGGCCTTTTCTGCATTGCTGGGAAGATGTCGGGCCAGTGAAAAGTCTGAGAGTCCGACATGGCAAGCTCCCAGCTTATGTTGCCTGAAAATACTTCGGCAGTGGCAGGTGACAGTGGAGGATATCAGGTCCCTTCCCAGGAAGCTTCTGGGGGAGAGGATTTTGGCTCCTGCTTTCAGAGTGTCACTGGCCTTAAAGGATTGCCCAGGCTCCATAATAAGGGAGGGGTTGCGTTTAACTTGGAGAGAATCCCTTAGAAGTTTAGGGATCAAGCCTGGCTCGCTTTCCATGGAAGGCTCTATGTGAGAGGGAACCTGAAGCACCGCCCTGTGGATGATCGGGATTGTCCTAGACCAGAGTGTGTTGGTAAAGTGGAGTCTATGGACCACTTTCTGCTCCAGTGTCCTTTTTAACATAGAGGTGTATAAAAGGGTGGGGAGGGTTCTGGGCATCCCCTTTCTCTATCGCATGAGTTATGCAGAGTGGGTGTACGGGGCATTCCCAGCTCACTGGGACTTTGATTTGGATACACTTTTTTTAGTTAGTATAGTTGTTCGTTACTTCACATGGAACGCACGGTGTCAGATTACCCTGCGGAAGAGGTTTGCTTTTGTCTGACAGCAGATTTTGCTATATTTATTTCGTTTTTGTGTAAATATTTATAATATTTATAATATTTTGTATATTATTTTATGTTTATTGATTGCAAGACTTTTAATAAAGAAAAATTGGGAAGAATGTCCCCTACATTGGGGGTCAGTGGGAAGAATGTCCCTTACATTGGGGGTCAGAGGGAAGAATGTCCCTTACATTGGTGATTAGTGGGAAGAATGTCCCTTACATGGTGATCAGTGGGAAGAACGTCCCTTACATTGGTGATCAGTGGGAAGAACGTCCCTTACATTGGTGGTCAGTGGGAAGAATGTCCCTTACATTAGGGGGTCAGTAGGAAGAATGTTCCTTACATTGGTGGTCAGTGGGAAGAATGTCCCTTACATTGGGGGTCAGTGGGAAGAACGTCCCTTACATTGGTGATCAGTGGGAAGAACGTCCCTTACATTGGTGGTCAGTGGGAAGAATGTCCCTTACATTAGGGGGTCAGTAGGAAGAATGTTCCTTACATTGGTGGTCAGTGGGAAGAATGTCCCCTTACATTGGGGGGTGAGTGGGAAGAATGTCCCTTAACATTGGGGGTCAGTGGGAGGAATACTCATTACATTGGTGGTTAGTGGGAGGAATGTCCCTTACATTGGAGGTCAGTGGGAAGAATGTCCCTTACATTGGGGGTCAGTGGGAAGAATGTCTCTTACATTGGGGGTCAGTGGGAATAATGCTCCTTACATTGGTAGTCAGTGGAAGAATGTCCCTTACATTGGGGGTCAGAGGGAAGAATGGCCCTTACATTGGTGGTTAGTGGGAAGAATGTCCCTTACATTGGGGGTCAGTGGGAAGAATGTCCGTTACATTACGGGTCAGTGGGAAGAATGACCCTTACATTGGGGGTCAGTGGGAAGAATGTCCCTTACATTGGGGGTCAGTGGGAAGAATGTCCCTTACATTGGGGGTCAGTGGGAAGAATGTCCCTTACATTGGGTGGTCAGTGGGAAGAATGTCCCTACATGTGGTGGTCAGTGGAAGAATGTCCCTTACATTGGGGGTCAGTGGGAGGAATACTCATTACATTGGTGGTTAGTGGGAGGAATGTCCCTTACATTGGGGATCAGTGGGAAGAATGTCCCTTACATTGGAGGTCAGCGGGAAGAATGTCCCTTACATTGGTGATCAGCGGGAAGAATGTCCCTTACATTGGTGATCAGCGGGGAAGAATGTCCCTTACATGGGGGTCAGTGGGAGAATGTCCCTTACATTGGGGTCAGCGGGAAGAATGTCCCTTACATTGGGGGGTCAGCGGGAAGAATGTCCCTTACATTGGGGGTCAGCGGGAAGAATGTCCCTTACATTGGGGTCAGTGGGAAAAATGTCCCTTACATTGGTGGTGAGTGTGAAGAATGTCCCTTACATTGGGGGTCAGTGGGAAAAATGTCCCTTACATTGGGGGTCAGTGGGAAGAATGTCCCTTACATTGGGGGTCAGTGGGAAGAATGCTCCTTACATTGGGGGTCAGTGGGAAGAATGTCCCTTACATTGGGGGTCAGTGGGAAGAATGTCCCTTACATTGCGGGTCAGTGGGAAGAATGTCCCTTACATTGGTGATCAGTGGGAAGAATGTCCCTTACATTGGTGATCAGTGAGAAGAATGTCCCTTACATTGGTGGTCAGTGGGAAGAATGTCCTTTACATTGGTGGTCAGTGGGAAGAATGTCCCTTACATTGGGGGTCAGTGGGAAGAATGTCCCTTACATTGGAGGTCAGTGGGAAGAATGTCCCTTACATTGGAGGTCAGTGGGAAGAATGTCTCCTTACATTGGGGGTCAGTGGGAAGAATGCTCCTTACATTGGGGGTCAGTGGGAAAGAATGTCCCTTACATTGGGGGTCAGTGGGAAGAATGTCCCTTACATTGGTGATCAGTGGGAAGAATGTCCCTTACATTGGTGATCAGTGGGAAGAATGTCCCTTACATTGGGGGTCAGTGGGAAGAAGGTCTCTTACATTGGGGGTCAGTGGGAAGAATGTCCCTTACATTGGGGGTCAGTGGGAAGAATGTCCCTTACATTGGTGATCAGTGGGAAGAATGTCCCTTACATTGGTGATCAGTGGGAAGAATGTCCCTTACATTGGGGGTCAGTGGGAAGAATGTCTCTTACATTGGGGGTCAGTGGGAAGAATGTCCCTTACATTGGGGGTCAGTGGGAAGAATGTCCCTTACATTGGGGGTCCAGTGGGAAGAATGTCCCTTACATTGGTGATCAGTGGGAAGAATGTCTCTTACATTGGGGGTCAGTGGGAAGAATGTCCCTTACATTGGGGGGGTCAGTGGGAAGAATGTCCCTTACATTGGGGGTCAGTGGGAAGAATGTCCCTTACACTGGTGGTCAGTGGGAAGAATGTCCCTTACATTGGGGGTCAGTGGGAGAATGTCCCTTACATTGGGGGTCAGTGGGAAGAATGTCCCTTACATTGGGGGTCAGTGGGAAGAATGTCCCTTACATGGTGATCAGCGGGAAGAATGTCCCTTACATTGGTGATCAGTGGGAAGAATGTCCCTTACATTGGGGATCAGTGGGAAGAATGTCCCTTACATTGGTGATCAGTGGGAAGAATGTCCCTTACATTGGGGATCAGTGGGAAGAATGTCCCTTACATTGGTGGTCAGTGGGAAGAATGTCCTTTACATTGGTGGTCAGTGGGAAGAATGTCCCTTACATTGGAGGTCAGTGGGAAGAATGTCTCCTTACATTGGGGGTCAGTGGGAAGAATGCTCCTTACATTGGGGGTCAGTGGGAAGAATGTCCCTTACATTGGGGGTCAGTGGGAAGAATGTCCCTTACATTGGTGATCAGTGGGAAGAATGTCTCTTACATTGGGGGTCAGTGGGAAGAATGTCCCTTACATTGGGGGTCAGTGGGAAGAATGTCCTTACATTGGGGGTCAGTGGGAAGAAATGTCCCTTACATTGGGGGTCAGTGGGAAGAATGT
Source organism: Staurois parvus (assembly GCF_062004578.1). Lineage (NCBI taxonomy): Eukaryota > Metazoa > Chordata > Amphibia > Anura > Ranidae > Staurois > Staurois parvus. The sequence continues at coordinate 74,650 of NW_028320643.1, forward strand.
CCCTTACATTGGTGATCAGTGGGAAGAATGTCTCTTACATTGGGGTCAGTGGGAAGAATGTCCTTACATTGGGGGGGTCAGTGGGAAGAATGTCCCTTACATTGGGGGTCAGTGGGAAGAATGTCCCTTACACTGGTGGTCAGTGGGAAGAATGTCCCTTACATTGGTGATCAGTGGGAAGAATGTCCCTTACATTGGGGGTCAGTGTGAAGAATGTCCCTTACATTGGGGGTCAGTGAGAAGAATGTCCCTTACATTGGTGATCAGTGGGAAGAATGTCCCTTACATGGGGGTCAGTGGGAAGAATGTCCCTTACATTGGGGATCAGTGGGAAGAATGTCCCTTACATTGGGTGGTCAGTGGGAAGAATGGTCCCTTACATTGGGGGTCAGTGGGAAGAATGTCCCTTACATTGGGGGTCAGTGGGAAGAATGTCCCTTACATTGGGGGTCAGTGGGAAGAATGTCCTTACATTGGGGTCAGTGGGAATAATGCTCCTTACATTGGTGGTCAGAAAGGGAAGGGAGAGGGAGGGGAGAGAGAGAGGGAGGGGAGAGAGGAAGAGAGAGGGAGGGGAGAGGGGAAGAGAGAGAGGGAGGGGCGAGAGGAATAGAGAGAGAGGGAGGG
>NW_028320644.1:0-27500 GCF_062004578.1 Staurois parvus
CCACTTCCTGCTACAATGCAAATACGGGGTCCTGGAGGACAAGGACCACTTCCTGCTGCAATCTGACCGGGTGTCATGGAGGATGAGAACCACTTCCTGCTACAATGTGACCAGGGTAATCTGGAGGATGAGGACCGCTTCCTGCTACAATGTGAATAGGGGGTCCTGGAGGACAAGGACCTCTTCCTGCTACAGTGCCCCAAGTACTCATCAGTGAGGGACACTCACTTCCAGAGACTCTCCACTCTCATCCCGGACTTCACATCTATAGAAGAGAGGAGGAAACTTCAAATTCTACCGGGAGAAGAGAAGCCAATGGTGGAAATAGCTGCACCACATGTGACACCATGCCACAGACTGAGAGGGACTCAAAACGAAGGACTCAACTCAACATGGCCTACAACTGATTGAGGAGGCATTATTGAGAGATACACACCATGTGATTTAGGTTATAACTACATCATCTACTAAACTAAGCAAAACAAATTGTGTTTTTGGAATTTGGGTTCTCAGCCACTTCAATAATGCAAGACCACAGAGAGAACGTCATCATGTAGGATCCACACATTGTCTGGCATGGCTGAGTCCCTTTCATGGCCTAGATCCTCCATCAAACCAACCTTGTAATTGTGTGCATAGTTGTGGCTTTCCTGTGTGGAAGACCGGGAATACAGAGGACATCTCTCCGGTGGGCTTGATGGCTTCATCATGGAGTCCTCATAGAGATCCTTATGTTCTTCAGAACATTCCTCCATCACTCCATCCTCCTCATCCTCCTCTTTATACTCTTCTTTAACATCAATATTATCATCCCCGAGGATTCCACTCTGAGAGATATAATAAAACATTCATTGTAACCAACATGCCGAGTATAAATCCCACCTACCAATAATTGTCATCATCTACCTGATGATGGTGAGGGATGGTGTGACCTTCCTGTATGGAATCCCGGGAATACAGAGGAAGTGGACATCTCTCTGGTGGGTTCCCATAACTGGATCCACCTACCTGATGATGGTGAGGGATGGTGTGACCTTCCTGTGTGGAATCCCAGGAATACAGAGGACGGGGACATCTCTCTGGTGGGTTCCTGGTATTAGGTGGCTCCATCATATCCTTGTGTCCTTCTGAAAACTCCTCCATCACTCCATACTCCTCATCCTCCGCTTTATACTCTTCTTTACCATCAATATTATCATCCCCGAGGATTCCACTCTAAACATTCAAAAATAAATTCAATGTAACAAACACCCTTGAGGAACAATCACTAATAGTTATGATTTATACACATCTACCTGATGATGGTGAGGGATGGTGTGACCTACCTGTGTGGAATCCCGGGAATACAGAGGACGGGGACATCTCTCTGGTGGGTTCCCATGACTGGATCCATCTTCCTGAGGATGGTGAGGGATGGTGTGACCTACCTGTGTGGAATCCCAGGAATACAGAGGACAGGGACATCTCTCTGGTGGGTTCCTGTAGCTGGAGGACTCCAACATGGTGTCCTGGTACAGATCTTTGTGTTCTTCTGAAACCTCTGACTCCTCCATCACCCCATCCTCATCATCCTCCTCTTTTATCTCTTTCATAATACTGACTTGTGTGGAATCCCAAGAATACAGAGGACGGGGACATCTCTCTGGTGGGTTCCCATGACTGCATCCACCTACCTGATGATGGTGAGGGATGGTGTGACCTTCCTGTGTGGAATCCCGGGAATACAGAGGACAGGGACATCTCTCTGGTGGTTTCCCATGACTGGATCCACCTACCCGATGATGGTGAGGGATGGTGGGACCTTCCTGTGTGGAATCCCAGGAATACAGAGGACAGGGACATGTCTCTGGTGGGTTCCCATGACTGGATCCATCTGTAGGAAACACACACACTGACTAAATCCATTGTTTCTATGTGTTTATCAGATGATGGGGGATCTAGGTGGATCCTCCGTACTGCTCTCTCCTTTACAATAAAGTCTCCTCTTACCCGGTGATGTGAGGGGCGGCTGATTGTCCATCATGACGTCCTTGTAGAGATCCTTGTGTCCTCTCTGGTGGTCCTCCATCATGACGTCCTTGTAGAGGTCCTTGTGTCCTCTCTGGTGGTCCTCCATCATGACGTCCTTGTAGAGGTCCTTGTGTCCTCTCTGGTGGTCCTCCATCATGACGTCCTTGTAGAGGTCCTTGTGTCCTCTCTGGTGGTCCTCCATCATGACGTCCTTGTAGAGGTCCTTGTGTCCTCTCTGGTGGTCCTCCATCATGACGTCCTTGTAGAGGTCCTTGTGTCCTTCTAAATAATAATGTAAATATTGATGTAAATATTGATGTGTATCATCTGCTGGAGATAAAAGACATCACAAGTGGACGGACATGACTATGCACGGAGAGAACTGACATGAAGATGGAGAAAGAAGACGGAAGTGAATATGGAGAAAGAAGACGGACGTGACTATGAAGGAAGAGGACGGACATGACGGGGGATTACTGGGTGTAAATAGAACATAACATCTTATTACCTCCTCTGCTGCTACTTCCTGCAACGTCTCCGATCTCATTCACACGGCACGGCACAGCCTGTCTTTATTCCACATCACTTCCTGTCTGTTCCTGACACCACTTCCTGTCTGTTCCTGACATCACTTCCTGTCTGTTCCTGACATCACTTCCTGTCTGTATTCTAGAGAAGTCCTGTCTGGGTAGTAGAAATGAGATCACCATCTTGTGGAGATCAGAGGAACTGCAGCCCCGAGAAATGTCCCCTAATACCCATTCCTGCATTGTATTACCTTACAGAGATATCAGGGAGGAGCCAAAATAACTAATAAAAAGTAAGAAACAATAAACCAACTCTTATGTAACCAACTGTTTAACAAATATATTTTACTGCAGATAGAAAAGTCTTAAAAACACAAAACACAAGATATAAACAAAGGTATACAGAATAAAACAGAGACCCCCAAAATCAGACAGACTACCCAGAATGTCCCGTCCTTCATATCAGAGAGAGACAGACTACCCAGAATGTCCCGTCCTTCATATCAGAGAGAGACAGACTACCCAGAATGTCCCGTCCTTCATATCAGAGAGAGAGAGACAGACTACCCAGAATGTCCCGTCCTTCATATCAGAGAGAGACAAACTACCCAGAATGTCCCGTCCTTCATATCAGAGAGAAAGAGAGACAGACTACCCAGAATGTCCCGTCCTTCATATCAGAGAGAGAGAGACAGACTACCCAGAATGTCCCGTCCTTCATATCAGAGAGAGAGAGACAGACTACCCAGAATGTCCCGTCCTTCATATCAGAGAGAGACAGACTACCCAGAATGTCCCGTCCTTCATATCAGAGAGAGAGACAGACTACCCAGAATGTCCCGTCCTTCATATCAGAGACAAACTACCCAGAATGTCCCGTCCTTCATATCAGAGAGAGAGACAGACTACCCAGAATGTCCCGTCCTTCATATCAGAGAGAGACAGACTACCCAGAATGTCCCGTCCTTCATATCAGAGAGAGACAGACGACCCAGAATGTCCCGTCCTTCATATCAGAGAGAGAGACAGACTACCCAGAATGTTCCGTCCTTCATATCAGAGAGAGACAGACGACCCAGAATGTCCCGTCCTTCATATCAGAGAGAGACATACTACCCAGAATGTCCCGTCCTTCATATCAGAGAGAGACAGACTACCCAGAATGTCCCGTCCTTCATATCAGAGAGAGACAGACGACCCAGAATGTCCCGTCCTTCATATCAGAGAGAGACAGACGACCCAGAATGTCCCGTCCTTCATATCAGAGAGAGACAGACTACCCAGAATGTCCCGTCCTTCATATCAGAGAGAGACAGACGACCCAGAATGTCCCGTCCTTCATATCAGAGAGAGAGACAGACTACTCAGAATGTTCCGTCCTTCATATCAGAGAGAGACAGACTACCCAGAATGTCCCGTCCTTCATATCAGAGAGAGAGACAGACGACCCAGAATGTCCCGTCCTTCATATCAGAGAGAGACAGACGACCCAGAATGTCCCATCCTTCATATCAGAGAGAGACAGACGACCCAGAATGTCCCGTCCTTCATATCAGAGAGAGACAGACTACCCAGAATGTCCCATCCTTCATATCAGAGAGACAGACTACCCAGAATGTCCCGTCCTTCATATCAGATAGAGACAGACTACCCAGAATGTCCCGTCCTTCATATCAGAGAGAGACAGTCTACCCAGAATGTCCCGTCCTTCATATCAGAGAGAGAGACAGACTACCCAGAATGTCCCGTCCTTCATATCAGAGAGAGACAGACTACCCAGAATGTCCCGTCCTTCATATCAGAGAGAGACAGACTACCCAGAATGTCCCGTCCTTCATATCAGAGAGAGAGAGACAGACTACCCAGAATGTCCCGTCCTTCATATCAGAGAGAAAGAGAGACAGACTACCCAGAATGTCCCGTCCTTCATATCAGAGAGAGAGAGACAGACTACCCAGAATGTCCCGTCCTTCATATCAGAGAGAGAGAGACAGACTACCCAGAATGTCCCGTCCTTCATATCAGAGAGAAAGAGAGACAGACTACCCAGAATGTCCCGTCCTTCATATCAGAGAGAGACAGACGACCCAGAATGTCCCGTCCTTCATATCAGAGAGAGAGACAGACTACCCAGAATGTCCCGTCCTTCATATCAGAGAGACAGACAACCCAGAATGTCCCGTCCTTCATATCAGAGAGAGACAGACGACCCAGAATGTCCCGTCCTTCATATCAGAGAGAGACAGACGACCCAGAATGTCCCGTCCTTCATATCAGAGAGACAGACGACCCAGAATGTCCCGTCCTTCATATCAGAGAGAGGCAGACTACCCAGAATGTCCCGTCCTTCATATCAGAGAGAGACAGACTACCCAGAATGTCCCGTCCTTCATATCAGAGAGAGGCAGACTACCCAGAATGTCCCGTCCTTCATATCAGAGAGAGAGACAGACTACCCAGAATGTCCCGTCCTTCATATCAGAGAGAGAGACAGACTACCCAGAATGTCCCGTCCTTCATATCAGAGAGAGAGACAGACTACCCAGAATGTCCCGTCCTTCATATCAGAGAGAGACAGACGACCCAGAATGTCCCGTCCTTCATATCAGAGAGAGACAGACGACCCAGAATGTCCCGTCCTTCATATCAGAGAGAGAGACAGACGACCCAGAATGTCCCGTCCTTCATATCAGAGAGAGAGACAGACGACCCAGAATGTCCCGTCCTTCATATCAGAGAGAGAGACAGACGACCCAGAATGTCCCGTCCTTCATATCAGAGAGAGAGACAGACGACCCAGAATGTCCCGTCCTTCATATCAGAGAGAGAGACAGACGACCCAGAATGTCCCGTCCTTCATATCAGAGAGAGACAGACGACCCAGAATGTCCCGTCCTTCATATCAGAGAGAGAGAGACAGACGACCCAGAATGTCCCGTCCTTCATATCAGAGAGAGACAGACTACCCAGAATGTCCCGTCCTTCATATCAGAGAGAGACAGACGACCCAGAATGTCCCGTCCTTCATATCAGAGACCGAGACAGACTACCCAGAATGTCCCGTCCTTCATATCAGAGAGAGACAGACGACCCAGAATGTCCCGTCCTTCATATCAGAGAGAGAGAGACAGACAACCCAGAATGTCCCGTCCTTCATATCAGAGAGAGAGAGACAGACTACCCAGAATGTCCCGTCCTTCATATCAGAGAGAGAGAGACAGACAACCCAGAATGTCCCGTCCTTCATATCAGAGAGAGAGAGACAGACTACCCAGAATGTCCCGTCCTTCATATCAGAGAGAGACAGACGACCCAGAATGTCCCGTCCTTCATATCAGAGAGAGACAGACTACCCAGAATGTCCCGTCCTTCATATCAGAGAGAGACAGACTACCCAGAATGTCCCGTCCTTCATATCAGAGAGAGACAGACTACCCAGAATGTCCCGTCCTTCATATCAGAGAGAGAGACAGACTACCCAGAATGTCCCGTCCTTCATATCAGAGAGAGAGACAGACTACCCAGAATGTCCCGTCCTTCATATCAGAGAGAGACAGACTACCCAGAATGTCCCGTCCTTCATATCAGAGAGAGAGACAGACTACCCAGAATGTCCCGTCCTTCATATCAGAGAGAGACAGACTACCCAGAATGTCCCGTCCTTCATATCAGCGAGAGAGACAGACTACCCAGAATGTCCCGTCCTTCATATCAGAGAGAGACAGACTACCCAGAATTCCCGTCCTTCATATCAGAGAGAGACAGACTACCCAGAATGTCCCATCCTTCATATCAGACAGTCAGCTCTTGAAGGCTGGTAGGAAAGAACTCTAAGGGTACCTAAGGATTTGACTAGAAGAGGAAAAAGTGCCCAGACACCTCCACAGGGGTAAGAAGAGAGAAGAAATATGGCACAACCCATATGGGGCACAAAACACCAGCAGGTCATAAGGATGCACAGGGACCCATATACCTAAACACCCACCACTGCCCCAAAGCTGCCTACATCTAATCAGGGAGCATGGTCCAACAAAGCATCCTCAGCTGAGGAGGGGGGGAAGGGATCCTAGATTGTCTACCTGATTAGGAACAGGAGCAAGGGAAGGAGTCAGCAGGAACTGCACATCGGTCATCAAATGAGAACTTACCCTCCAGTGACCAGGTCCCACAAAGGTCTCCAGGCAGACTCCCTACCTGCTGGGGGAACTAGCAGCAGGACCCCAGAATGATCTTCTTGCTGACAATGAGGAGAGCACAGGGACATCCAGCAATTAAATCTTCCTGCCAGGTGATCAATCAACAGCTTTCAGGTACTGAATCAGAAGAGGACCAGACGGCAAATTCTTATCTCCGAGGAGGACAGCATAGTGAAACGTAACACTCTCAGTGTAGTACAGCATAGGGACTAGGCCACTAGACCTGCCACAGGGAAAACTCCCAGACCTTTCCATAGGGGAAGACTCTTCAACACGTGAGGGATTTCCAGTGGAGCTCATGTCAGAGTACCAAGTCATGGAGGGGATGCTTGATGAGACGGGAACTGTTCTCAGGAAACAGATTGGAGCCCCAGACATGGGGACACCCCTGCAAGTGAAGACTTTCATGGTGAAGGGAATAAAGTGCCCCTTTCAGACAAAAAGGCAGACACGTCATATCTGGAAGTACTTGGTCTACAGAGACCATTTGGATGTTTGGCCCAAGTTCAGGCTCCCAGGCATGAGGGATTGATAAGGACTGACTTACAACTGAAAAAGGGAGTCTAAATTATGAGAGTAATCCCTTGGCACCCTACACACCCTGGAAGATGAGGGAGAATGATTCTGACTTATAAGGGGAGGAATTAAATCCCTAAAGCACGGGTGTCAAACTGGTGACACTCCAGCTGTTGCCAAACTACAAGTCCCATGAGGCATTGCAAGATTGACAGTCACAAGCATGACTCCCAAAGGCAGAGGCATGATGAGACTTGTAGCTTTGCAACAGCTGGAGGGCCGCCTGTTTGACACCCCTGCCCTAAAGGAAATGAGCAACCTTGCCCAACAGTGACCTTTAAAAAACCCCAAGGCCTGGAACACGAGGCTGATTCTCCAGATGATGGGTAGTACATCTATAAGGTTTGAAACAACCCCGGTAAATCTGTGTCCACTTCAGGAGACTGCAATGACCCCAACCAGAGGTAGACTGTTGGAATTCTCAGAGACAGTGACAAGGTCAACATGACCAGCATGAATAGAAGTTTTAGGCCAATCACAGACATAATCTGCAGGGGACCATTTAGAGCCTTTGAGGGCAGAATGCATCGATATCTGAGCAAAAACAGCCAGAAAGTCCAAAGTGGAGACTGAGGTCCCTGCGGACATGGGGGATACCTTGGCCACACACGAGAGAGCTTTGGTAGACTGCAATAAAGATGATCCGGTGACAATAGGGGTCCAAGGTTCTGAATTACAGGTGTCAATTCCTTCTGGGCAGGAAGCACTCTAGGACTATAAGCTTTTTGCACAGCGGTATTTCAACTAGGCCCAATGTGGGACAAGGTTTTAAGTGTAGGAAGGGAGATCCACGTGATTCTTCAAGAGCAACGGCAGAATGATGCTTCCTCCAAGCTGAATAGAGAGAAAGAGAAGTTAGAGCTCCACCGAGTGAATGCCATCAGCTCTCGATTCCTTGGCCTTAACTCTTACCCTGTTAAAAAGTGGTGGGAAATTTAAAATGGTGGCCATCAATGAGGTAGCTCCCAATGCTTCATCACAACTGGCTCTGCTCACTAAGTGAGTCTTCAAAGACAGGGTCACTCCTGTGACCACAGGACAGCTCTGGACCCGAAAGCACTCCTCAGCTAACTAACACAGTACACCCTGTCCTGGAGAGCACCACAATGAAAAGCCCAGTGCCCAAAGGTTACATTCCAGGCAAGTCTTACATGTACAGTCCAGGAGGGTCCGGCTTCAAAAGCTAGTGCTGAGAAAACACTGATCAGGATAGCTGATCAAGTTCATCTGAGTTCACCAAAGAACCTTGATAAATTGATGTCACCAGGAAACCTTGATTGATTGAAGTCAACAAGGAACCTTGATTAAGGTCAGCAAGAAAACTTAATTGATGTCACCAAGAAACCTTGATTGATTGATATCACCAAGGAACCTTTATTGAGGTCACCAAGGAACCTAGAGTGAGGTCACCAAGGAACCTTGATTGGTGTCACCAAGAAAACGTGATTGATTGAGGTCACCAAGGAACCTTGATTAAGGTCACCAAGGAACCTTGATTAAGGTCACCAAGGAACCTTGAACGAGCTCACCAAGGAACCTTGATTGGTGTTACCAAGAAAACTTGATTGATTGATGTCACCAAGGAACCTTGATTAAGGTCATCAAGAAATCTTAACTGAGGTCACCAAGGAACCTTGATTGATGTCACCAAGGAACCTTGATTGATGTTGTGACGGGAGTGACTTTTGGGGGTGGGGGGACCGCTTGGTCAGCTCATGTCCCCCTCATTATGTTTAACCCACCCTGTGCCTGTTAAGGGTTACAGGGTGTGTATGTGAATGTCTGAGTCTTGTGTTCCTTTGTCTAGGCCACATGGCTGTCCATTGTCTGTTTGTCATGTGTTCCCCCCCCATGGTGCTGTGTCTTCCTGTCCAGCCAACTATTATGGGATGTACTGTTTGTGTATTGGTGTGGGGGTTGGTCAATGTCCTTTGCCACATGGTTGCATCCCATTGTTCTGTGTCTGGTTGGATGGGGAGGGGTGATGAGGTGTTTCCTGCCTATACTGTAGCCCTTCCCACTGATGGGGCGGGCTGATGATGTGTTTCCTGTTCCTGGATGTGTTTCCCCGCCCTCTGTATAAAACATGTTGTTTCTGTAAATAAAGAGTAGTTGGCTTCCTGTTTTAGTAAGAGCTGGGTATTGTCTATTTTCCTGAGGGATTTCAAGGGCGTGGTCCGTGGATGGTGTTCGGACAGGGGAAGCTGCAGTATAACGGAATATACCCAAGTGCGGTCGGGTACCGGTTCCGTTACATTGGTGGCAAGCGGTGGGATTGTGCTTCCAGCTGTAAACACATCCAAACCACCACCGGGATTCAAGATCAGGAAAGGAGACGTCAGTCACCCCAGTGGAGATATGGACCTGGCATCAGAGTTCCCAGGGCTGCTGCAGATCATCCTTGCAACATACCCCAGGACTGTGTCTACGGATCAGTACCTGGAGCTCAGGCAGAGGATTTGGGAGGTGCTTTGGAGAGGAGAGGTCCAGGCTGCTGGTATGGACAAAGGCAAGTGCTATCCAACTCCAGGGGAACGGGTCAGGAACCATCGGAAGTTACGGATGCCATTCCTGGGAGAGCAACCTCAGGAGCATTTGTTGGCTGAGTTGGACAGATTGGTCCAGCAGGAGATAGAACTGGACAATCGATATCGGGCTCTGCGGTGGTACGCAGAGCAGAAATATTTAGGGGTGTCAACAGAGTGCTCTCCTGAGGGACTTGACTTTGGTGGGCCTGGATTTCTGTGGGAGAGCCTTACAGACCTTTTTGTGTTTGGTGATAGAGGAGAACCTACTCTGAAGGAGTTACGAGAAGACAGAGAGGCTATGTTTGGTCTCACAGGGGTCTCAGAACTTAAACCAGATCTGGAATACCTGCTGAAGAAAGAACTGGATCTACAAAGGGCATACAGGCAGCTGCTAGGACATGTTCGGCAGCATGCCCAAGAATCAGCAGTGGAAATTCCAGAGACTGGGGATCGGATAGACCTCTCAGCTGAGGAGGAACCAGCAGTAGACATGGCAACAGGGCCAAACAGTACTGAACTCTGCCCAGCACTGGTAATGTCTCCTGAGTTCCATGGACAGGAGATGGTGAGCCCCGATCCCCAAACCCCAGTTCCAGAGGCTGGGGATTTGATTGATTTTTTTTCTGACGAGGAACCAGCCAGGGAACCGCCAGCTGAAGTGCTGACAACCGGACAGAGGGTCCAGGACCTCTGCCCCATGCCTGTGGTAGTTTCAGAGGCCCAGGGAGAGGAGGTTGTTGTCCTCTCTCCCCCACAGTCGGCCAGAGTGGAGGAAACTGTTTTCCCTCCCAAGCCAGGATCTGTGCACCAGGGGGACAGTGACAGTGGAATTCCATCCCAGCAGCAGATCCACAGTCTGGGAGGGGAGGAAGCCAGCCTCCCTCCCCTACGGTTAGCCGGAGCAGATGTGGGGTCCCCAGCAGAAGTGCTGGCAACAGGGCAGAGTGCCGCTGGCCTCTGCCTAGCAACTACAGCCACCATCTGGATACCCCAGGGATGCTGGGCAGTCGGCCCAGATCCCCCACAGAAGGATGAAGGCGGCCCAGCCACCCTGTCTTCTCCCCAGCGGCTGAGAGGATTTCCGGGAGAAGGACCAGTCCGTACTTCTCCCCAGCGGCGGGTATGTTCTATGGGAGAGGCAGAGGTTGGCTGGGTGAGTAACGCTTGGTGTGGGACAATTTGCATGGGGTACTGTGTGGGTGCTGGCATTGGGGGACTGGAGGTGCAGAGTAACTTCAGAGTACATCCGTCTGGGATCTACTCCTGCGTTACTCTCCTGCCGAAAGGGGAGATATGTGACGGGAGTGACTTTTGGGGGTGGGGGGACCACTTGGTCAGCTCATGTCCCCCTCATTATGTTTAACCCACCCTGTGCCTGTTAAGGGTTACAGGGTGTGTATGTGAATGTCTGAGTCTTGTGTTCCTTTGTCTAGGCCACATGGCTGTCCATTGTCTGTTTGTCATGTGTCCCCCCCCCATGGTGCTGTGTCTTCCTGTCCAGCCAACTATTATGGGATGTACTGTTTGTGTATTGGTGTGGGGGTTGGTCAATGTCCTTTGCCACATGGTTGCATCCCATTGTTCTGTGTCTGGTTGGATGGGGAGGGGTGATGAGGTGTTTCCTGCCTATACTGTAGCCCTTCCCACTGAGAGGGTGGGCTGATGATGTATTTCCTGTTCCTGGATGTGTTTCCCCGCCCTCTGTATAAAACATGTTGTTTCTGTAAATAAAGAGTAGTTGGCTTCCTGTTTTAGTAAGAACTGGGTATTGTCTATTTTCCTGAGGGATTCCGAGGGCGTGGTCCGTGGATGGTGTTCGGACAGGGGAAGCTGCAGTATAACGGAATATACCCAAGTGCGGTCGGGTACCGGTTCCGTTACAGATGTCACCAAGGAACCTTGATTGAGGTCACCAAAGAACCTTGATTGGTCGATGGCACCAAGGAACCATGATTGGTTGAAGTCATGAAGGAACCTTGATTGATGTAACCAATAAACCTTGATTAATTGATGTCACCAAGGAAACTTGATTGAGGTCACCAAGGAACCTTGATTGAGCTCACCAAGGAACCTTGATTGGTGTCACCAAGAAAACTTGATTGATTGGTGTCACCAAGAAAACTTGATTGATTGATGTCACCAAGAAAACTTGATTGATTGAGCTCACCAAGGAACCTTGATTGATGTCACCAAGTAAACTTGATTGATTGAGCTCACCAAGGAACCTTGATTGATGTCACCAAGAAAGAAAACTCCATTAGTGTAGCATCACTGATGTCACCAAGAAGAAAAATCCACAAAGTTAGAAAGCTAGCAAAACAATAAGTAGACTTTTTTCTTCAGAGCTGAAGCATCCAACCACTTAAGATAATAGCAAAAAACAGAAGCTTGCTGGGAGCAGAAGGGGTTACACAGGGACTGGCTTATAGGTGTTCTGTTTGCTCGTGTCCAATACTACTGAAACTCAGTTCCCGGGTATCTGGTACAAGCCCTGCAGCCCATTGAAGACACTGGGACTTTTGGAGACATCAAGCCATGAACAACGCCATGGACTCTTGCCTCACAGAGGTATGCCTGGGCAGCCACACTACTATAGTTAGCTAGGGGGAAAGATGTTGTTCATATTGAACTGTACACTGCAACCCATTCAGTGAAGGATCCTGGTGTGAAGGTATTCAAAGGGGTGAATAATGTTGGTTCTGGTGCATCTAAAGAACACGGGTGTGTATCGCACTGAGGGGTATAAAGTGACATTGTTATAAAAGGGTTAACTCGGCAAGACCAGGAGAGGAGTGTAGTTGCTATGGGTAACCAAGTGAAGGAACAAGCTACAAGCAACCAATTGTTAGGTGTGGTACCTGGTAAGGTGACATGTCCTCTGGTAGCGAGGGGCTCATTGTCTGGCTCCCTCTCTAGCGGTCGGCATCCAACAGAAACAAGATCCAAACTCCCCATTACAGAAATCTATGTCCTGGTCATGAGGTACGGGAAGGAAGGAGCATGCATGAGGTCCATGCTGGGTGCATGGTGGGACTCCATTCTGTTACTGGGAGTGAGGTAACAGAGGTACACTGGACTGGTGGAGTGGGCACAGGCTCAGCACGTCCCTCCTGATACAACATACAAGATACAGCATGTAGTGTCATGAGACAAGTCGCTTTTCAGAGGAACTCTGTGCTTTAATTACCGCACTCAGTGAAGGTTCATCTCCAAGTCGGGGAACTGCCTTAGTGTTTGACTTTTCACATGACTGTGATCTCCACCTGGTCTCCGGACATCAATGAGCATGCTCCACCCGAAAGCGAGCAGGGCAAAGATGACCCTGCCCATAGGCGGCAGTATAACCTGCCTCCTGTGTCCCTCAATGGACAAGAAAGGAAAATACCTTAGTAGCTTAGAAGAAAGCTAGAGCCCCTGTCAGATTTTTATTTCTGTCTGTTCCTTGTAGAGTTCCCCTGACTTCCTGATTGGTAAATTGTTGTCAGGAGGACAGGAAGTGTAGGAAAATCTCTCAAAGGAGCCCCAGATAGACAGGAGTTCCAATCCTTCCCCACTCCATCCACAATTAATGGTTTGGTCTCCATTTGTAATTTAAATCTGCTTGACCCAGCCTACCTCTATGGTTACACCCTGAGTAGTAAGCCGGCCAAAACCCCGGACACCCCCCCCCCCACACACACACATTCACCAGGATACAAATCATTGTCATGTAATGTGTGTTAGAAGGAACAGACACGTCTGATTGTGGACGGAGGTCTGATCTGACCCTATTTAATAAACACAACACAACTGACTCCATGTAAGTCGTCTGTCCAGTCACATCATCGATATATCTTGTCGTATACAATAAAGATTGTATCATTTGTGTCGGTGACTTTGTGCCGGGATAACATTGGTACTGTTGAAAAGCTAAGCGGTTATATAATGGGGATAGCTGGATTTGTGAGGTGCATTCATAGGCTTGCTGAGCGGATGTTTATACAAGATGGCTGCCGGGCCCCTCATCCAGGAAGATGTCCCTTGGTGGGGAAATATCTTCTTATCTTCCAGGATTGTCCTCAGACACTCACTCATTACTCTTCTGGCCCCAGATAATATTAACAACAGAAAAATGACTCAAAATTCACCACAGAGAGGTTTCACCCTTCTTATTGTACAAAAAAAATCAACAGGTTGAGTAGTTTGAGTCCCCCTAGAAGTCCACTTCCCCCTCGTACAGGAGGATTCCGCTGAACACTGTCAGAGGCTCATCAAAATGGGCCAACTTTCCGGTCACCAGGTCAATGCAGACGGTGTCAGCTGCACTCAGCTTGTTTTCTACGAGGGGCTTCATCTCCAGGCCTTCTGGTTGGTAGCCCTCAGAGTCCACCCTGGCAATGCCCAAGTTGGATTTGGAGAGCACAGCTTCAATCTTTTCATCTTTGTAGCTAGTCAAGATGGTATTAAAGAAGTACCTGCCTTCTATTGGGGCAATGAAGATACCTGGGAAGAAATTGAACATGGTTAGTTTGAGATGGGAGACCTGAGACCTAAAACCTTTTTTAGAGACAGGAGACCTGAGACCTAAAACCTTTGTTAGAGACAGGAGACCTAAGACCTAAAACCTTTTTTAGAGACAGTAGACCTGAGACCTAAAACCTTTGTTAGAGACGGGAGACCTGAGACCTAAAACCTTTGTTAGAGACGGGAGACCTGAGACCTAAAACCTTTTTTAGAGACAGGAGACCTGAGACCTAAAACCTTTGTTAGAGACAGGAGACCTAAGACCTAAAACCTTTTTTAGAGACAGTAGACCTGAGACCTAAAACCTTTGTTAGAGACGGGAGACCTGAGACCTAAAACCTTTGTTAGAGACGGGAGACCTGAGACCTAAAACCTTTGTTAGAGACAGGAGACCTGAGACCTAAAACCTTTGTTAGAGATGTGAGACCTGAGACCTAAAACCTTTGTTAGAGACGAGAGACCTGAGACCTAAAACCTTTGTTAGAGACAGGAGACCTGAGACCTAAAACCTTTGTTAGAGATGTGAGACCTGAGACCTAAAACCTTTGTTAGAGACGGGAGACCTGAGACCTAAAACCTTTGTTAGAGACGGGAGACCTACGACCTAAAACCTTTGTTAGAGATGGGAGACCTGAGACCTAAAACCTTTGTTAGAGACAGGAGACCTGAGACCTAAAACCTTTGTTAGAGACGGGAGACCTGAGACCTAAAACCTTTGTTAGAGGCAGGAGACCTAAGACCTAAAACCTTTGTTAGAGATGGGAGACCTGAGACCTAAAACCTTTGTTAGAGATGGGAGACCTGAGACCTAAAACCTTTGTTAGAGATGGGAGACCTGAGACCTGTGGTGGTTTATGTAATCATTTATTCTAAGTACGTAGGGCGGTGTCAGGTCCCTTTAACAAAATATTGCAGTGCCTCCAGCCGTTAAAATACGGCAAATATTTAAGAAACCAATAGTTTGGACAACTTAGAATTTCCTTCTTGGGATAATATCATTTTTCTTAATTAACAGCCCAAAAGTCATAACATATCCCCCTTTTGAGATACAAACTCGTATAGAGAGGTGTATGTATCGCAAATCGTGAGTGTGACTTTTGATTACAATGACCGTTGATCTTCTCCGGTGACAAGTTAGCTTTCTTGATGGTGTGATTGGGTAAAGGGTAAATGTCTTGATGGTACTTTTGGAATTATGTGGCACTTTAATGATGAACATGGCAGCGGGCAATGTTGGGTTTATCAGTGAATGGGAATCCGGGCGCTTCTTGGACAAATATTCCTGATGACGGTCCTGGTCTGGCGATGAGGCCAGCCTGCCCTGGCATACACACCCACATCAGGGTCCATAGGATCCTCCGCATGACGGGTCTTTGGTACGGTCTCGTAGGCGGGTTTCTTCCTCTGGATTGGTCCTTAGTGGTCTGGTTTCGTGTCTGGGACATTAGGTTGTTGTCTCCGGATCGATCATTGGCGGTCTGGTCCTTCCCTCAGGACATCAGGTAGTCATCTGATCTTCCCTCTAGGGTCTGGTCATTGACACCTCCGATCGCTGGTCTGGTCATCGTCTGGGCCTTCATTACTAAATGATGGAAAACGAACAGTTTAAGTACCGGATATACATCTGATATGACTTGACCCCGTAAGGCAAATGGTGAATGTAAATTTTACAGGAAATTCCATAATGACTTCAATATCTCCAGGTAGGAACTGGTGGGTTAGTCTTCTAACAACTGCAATTGTGACTTTGGATGGCAAGCACGTAATTGATTGATGTGCACCCATCTCTCACTGATCTCACCATTCCGGGGAATACGTCATTTATACACCACCGGGGAAATCTTGTCAACAATGGAGAACGGACCTTTCCAAGACGGAAGGAATTTCCGCTCCTTGATCTGGTCTCTTGCAAAGTTGTATAGATAGACCTTGTCACCAATCTCATATTCCTTCTCGGAGGTTTGGAGATCATAGTATGTCTTAGCTCTAGTTGCGGCTCTTTACAGATTTCGCTGGGCAAAGGTGAAAGCATATTGCAGATGTTTACGTAGATCCTCTATGTATTGGTGTGTGGTGGTGGCATTGATGAAATGTTGATCTGTAGTGCGATACAACAAGTGCTGGGGCAGTACCATCCGTCTACCTGTCATCAGTTCAAAGGATCCCTGAAGAGATGGGTTTTCAGGGTGTGCCTAAAGGTGAGGAGGGTAGGTGACAGTCTGATGGATTGGGGTAGTGAGTTCCAGAGGATGGGGGAAGTCCTGGAGAAGTCCTGCAGTCGGAAGTGGGAGGAGGAGACCAGGGAGCTAGAAAGTAGGAGGTCTTGTGAGGAGCGAAGATTCTGGGTTGGGTGGTATTTGGGTATCAGGTCGGTGAGGTAGTTTGGGGCGGAGTTATGACCATCCCTTTCCTCTATGCTGCTTTTGGAGGTGCACAATTGCTTCTCGATCCTGAATGAACTTTCACTGGATATCAGAGTCCTCATATTTTCAGGATATGTTTGAGCCGTGTGCTGGCAAACAGTGGAGGCAGTTTGTGTTTTGGGCAAAAATTGAGAGCTGGCAGCCATATCTTACCTGTATTTGCCTTATTTTTGTGTTTTGTCAAATAAAGACTAATTTTTGGTGTCACGAATCGCAAGATCGCCACCACCAACATGCGACAATCCCACGGCCGCTGCCACCAATATGTCACGGTCGCGGCGTCAGACCCCAGACCTCCTCACCAAACTCATGACCGAAGGACTGGCCGATCCAAACCGCGATGTGACATGCGTAACAATGCAACGCCCAGCTGCACCCTGCACAACGCAGCTAATTGGACACAATCTATGTACCGGCAGCCTGGGAGCGATTGTTACTGGGTCAGGTTAATTATGCAATTAACCCTTTACACTGCCACCACCTCCTTTTTGATTTGAGAAAGAGGAAACTCAGCAATACACTAGGATGATTGGTTAACCGTCAGTATCCCGCTATCTCTACAGACCGGTTATACAGAGGGTTAATTACTCATAGTAGCGTCTCTTTAAAGGCAGGGATCCGTACATTACATTCAGGAGCTATAAAAACAATTCAACACTTTTAGAAAGTGAGATTTATTACTAAAAGGTCAAAAGGGTGCAGTAGAAATATCTACAAAAAGAAGATGTAACCAATATATATATAAATAAATATACAGAGCACTACAGCCCTGCAAACAGATAACAGAAAGAAGTTTAGTTAAGTGAGTACTTAAAGAATGACCCTGATGAAGTCACGTGGTACTCGTGACGCAACGCGTTGGTACGCCTATCGTTAGTTCCGGGACGCGGTGACGTCCTTTCCGGCGCACCTGCCATATTGGGACTCCATGAAGCCACATGCTATGAGGACAGCTGGCGTGTTCTGATACCTGCTAACATGTAAGTGGGTATTTATTACTTGGATTGAATAAAGGTAACATATTACACTATGGAGCGTATCTATTTGTGTCTCTGGAACCTAAAGGGACGTGAGATATTAGCAGAACGGTGGAGTGCAGGAGAAGGTCTGGTCATAACCCTGGCTATTAACCATTACAGTCCAAGTTGGAAAGGTGATCCTTGGGAGACCGTTGGGAGGCTATTACAAAGCTGGCTGGCCCTTGTGGTCACTGCAAGGAGGTGAGGGGACACCTAGACCATTTTGGGATCCTTGGCACATAAGGCACCTTGACATTTATGAAGTTCTTCTCACTTGTGTGTAAAGTGGACTGATATATCACCATTTGTCACTGATTAAGTGTGGAACACTTACACTAATGATGACTAATTCTATGGTGGGATTCACTGATGTGGATTTCTGGACATTGTGTGTTTTTACTTCTGATCTTTACGGTAACCATGTGATTATGGTATATTCCTCGTCATCACAAATGATTATTTCATTCCTGGTACAAGCATATATGCCAGCTGTATGATTTGTTTGACTAGAATATCAGCGCTACACCATTTATTATTTATTTAAGTGAGTACTTGCCAAACAAATGCCTGGGGTTAAGCAGCTTCCAGTTCTATGAGCGCAAGGATGCTTTCTGCGTCTCGACTGCTCGTTCTCGTTGACTCGTGGCAGGAGACTTTGCTTTTTGTCTGCAGATCTTGTACCGCAGACCGTTCCCTCTCTCTAACTTCAAGAAGAGACGCAGCTCTCTTTATCTAAGACAATCCCTGGAATGTTCCTATCACAGCCAAACCAATACCTTATTTGGCAAAAGGATTATTAGGCAGGCTCAACGTCCTATGCTGCTTGCATTCCTGAGGGGGGGGGGGGAATGAGGGGATACATGAAGCCTCCAAATGCTGGCATAGGAGAGAAATACCCAAAATGTATAAGTTTGGGAGCAGAATGGATGACCTGCACCTCTCCCTGTGTGCATGATTGTGACATTTGGTGTCTTAAAAAAGTGTCCTATCCTCTCGATTCTATTCCCGAGACTTAAGATGGCCAGATAATATGCAATGTGATGAAAAGTCAGTGCAATGTCCTCCACACGCAGCTAAAGTCTGTCATAGGAGGACCTACCAGAACAAGGCATCCATATAGTGGGCCAGGCCCATACACTACATCATGGAGGCTTGCTATGAAGGAACGTTCACGATTGGATACCTGAGATCATGCGGTTTGTGTCCAAATATTTCTGCCCATTGCAACGTATTGACTATTGCAGCTCAACATAGATCAGGCATACAGAAAAGTGTACCTTGTCCATAGAATGGCCACTGGGAGGTCCTATCTGGGCACACAGGTCTGGCCTATGCATAGTTGGGGAAAATGAGAATTCGGATGCTTTATAATACGAAGGGTTAGTTCACGCTTGCTTCAGGGGAAACATTACCAAGAATTGGGGATTTTTTCATAGAAAAACGTATCCGATCCCTAGATACATTGAGGTACATAGCAGAGGTTCAAGATATTCCATAGAAGAAGTTATTGTTCTTCCTAACTATACAGGTGGCACAGACACACGCATACACCCAGGGCCACTGTTGGATATCACGGGGCCCCGTACAGCATACCTGACAGCCCCCCACCGCCAGAGAAAATATCCAAATTATATATATGGTAAAAATACACATTTTCTTAATGGACATAATCCCAAACAAATTCCTGTGAAATCTAAATGATAAAACTGTACTGAGTTCATAAATCAAGCTGTGTGTGTAATGGAGGTCTTGGGGCTCATTCACATGGGTGCTGTGGCCTGTAGAGTGGGAATCAGTGGTTGGTTTTTGTGGCTGTCGCCGTTTACAGACAACCTATGTTACACAATGGAAATGCTGCAGGTCAGAATTTGACAAGCATATGGGTGCAGGTGTACAGCCCTGAACACAGCCAGTGAGCATTCAGGGCCACTTCCGCACGCCTGCACACCTGTCAGATGACAACCTGTGTTCATACAGCTGCTGTGTCCCCATAGTGTAACAGGTGGCTCCGCCCACATGAACAACCCACTCATTAATGCTGTACAGGACAGAGGACCTGTGTGAATGGGGTATTTGTGTTTTCTTTTCCTCAGCTCATTAATTTCAATGGGCTGCCTGATGTGTGGGAACATGCAGAGATACTGCAGGCATATTATTTTCAAAGTGTGTTGCACCTAACCGCACAATAGTGTGGTGCCATGCGTTTTGGTGGCTGTGAATGGGTCTGTTTTTAATAGACGTATGTAGGTGCAATTACGTTTTCATCATGGTACCTGCGCACATCTACAGAGGGCATTGCATTTCTTTGCTGTGCTGGAAAATGTGTGTTCTTGCATGCGTTTCTGCACCACCAATGGTGTGAACAAGTCCTAAGGGCCGGTTCACACTATAGAAACAGTCTAGATGTGTTCCTGATGCGTTTTTGCATGCCCTTTTGGCATGCATGTTTAGTGTGTTCCAGTACATTTTGGATGCGTTTTGGACACGTTGCATTGCATTTTTGTATCCCTTCCAGTTAGTTTTTTCTACTTTCTTTTTATTCAATTTTGTAACGGAACCGGAACCCAGACCACACTGAGTTTTTCCGTTATACCACAGCCTCCCTGTCCAAACACCATACACGGAGCACACCCTCGAAATCCCTCAGGAAATAGACAGCAACCAGCTCTTCTTAAAACAGGAAGCCAACACTACTTTATTTTACACAATAACAGGATATATACAGAGGGCGGGGAAACAACCAAGAACAGGAAATACATCATCACCCCTCCCCATCCCACCAAGACACAGAACAATGGGATGAAGCACATGGCAAAGGACATTGACCAACCCCCACACCAATACACAAACAGTACATCCCATAATAGTTGGCTGGACAGGAAGACACAGCACAATGGGGGGTAGCACATGGCAAAGGACATTGACCAACCCCCACACCAATACACAAACAGTACATCCCATAATAGTTGGCTGGACAGGAAGGCACAGCACAATGGGGGGTAGCACATGGCAAACAGACAATGGACAGCCATGTGGCCTAGACAAAGGACAACACACAAATGCACAATACTGGGACATTCACATGTACACCCTGTACCCTTAAACATAGAATAGTCACATGATTACAGAGAAGGAAGATATATCATTATATTGGGAACTTAGAACTAGACATTCCAAATTATTTGAGATATAAGTGTGAAAATGTTTAACATTTGACAATAGAATGTATGACATTCATTAGTAAATGCATTAGTTGTCTCATCATTTTGGAGAAACAGCAAAAAAAAAAAATATAGATGTGCTTTTTATTTTACATTCTAAGTATTCTCATATGCAAACATAAAAACGCCAAAGCCCGCGCTTGTGCGCCATCTAGCGAACATATCCGGTATTGCACTTAAAAATGTGCCAGACGCGATTCCACATTTACTAACAGAAAAGTAGACGCTTTTCAATGAGATTGCTAGACGCCGCTCAGAAGACTGACAGGTCTTAATTGATTTAACTGAGTCTGCCTGAATGGTCAGAGTCTTCTGGTAGACTCAATTCTTAGTAAATCAGGGTCCTATTGTCACCGGATCATCTTTATTGCAGTCTACCAAAGCTCTCCCGTGTTTGGCCAAGGTATCCCCCATGTCCGTAGGGACCTCAGTCTCCACTTTGGACTTTCTGGCTGTGTTTGCTCAGATATCGATGCATTCTGCCCTCAAAGGCTCTAAATGGTCCCCTGCAGATTATGTCTGTGATTGGTCTAAAACTTCTATTCATGCTGGCCATGTTGACCTTGTCACTGTCTCTGAGAATTCCAACAGTCTCCCTCTGGTTGGGGTCATTGCAGTCTCCTGAAGTGGACACAGATTTACCGGGGTTGTTTCAATCCTTATAGATGTACTACCCATCATCTGGAGAATCAGCCTCGTGTTCCAGGCCTTGGGGTTTTTTAAAGGTCACTGTTGGGCAAGGTTGCTCATTTCCTTTAGGGCAGGGGTGTCAAACTGGCGGCCCTCCAGCTGTTGCAAAACTACAAGTCCCATCATGCCTCTGCCTTTGGGAGTCATGCTTGTAACTGTCAATCTTGCAATGCCTCATGGGACTTGTAGTTTGGTAGCAGCTGGAGGGTCACCAGTTTGACACCTGTGCTTTAGGGATTTAATTCCTCCCCTTATAAGTCAGAATCATTCTCCCTCCCTCATCTTTCAGGGTGTGTAGGGTGCCAAGGGATTACTCTCATAATTTAGACTCCCTTTTTCAGTTGTAAGTCAGTCCTTATCAATATCTCATGCCTGGGAGCCTGAACTTGGGGCGAAACATCCCAATGGTCTCTGTAGACCAAGTAATTCCAGATATTATCTGTCTGCCTTTTTGTCTGAAAGGGGTAGTTTATTCCCTTCACCATGAAAGTCTTCACTTGCAGGGGTGTCCCCATATCTGGGGCTCCAATCTGTATCCTGAGAACAGTTCCCGTCTCATCAAGCATCCCCTCCATGACTTGGTACTCTGACATGAGCTCCACTGGAAATCCCTCACGTGTTGAAGAGTCTTCCCCTATGGAAAGGTCTGGGAGTTTTCCCTGTGGCAGGTCTAGTGGCCTAGTCCCTATGCTGTACTACACTGAGAGTGTTACGTTTCACTATGCTGTCCTCCTCGGAGATAAGAATTTGCCGTCTGGTTCTCTTCTGATTCAGTACCTGAAAGCTGTTGATTGATCACCTGGCAGGAAGATTTAATTGCTGGATGGCCCTGTGCTCTCCTCATTGTCAGCAAGAAGATCATTCTGGGGTCCTGCTGCTAGTTCCCCCAGCAGGTAGGGAGTCTGCCTGGAGACCTTTGTGGGACCTGGTCACTGGAGGGTAAGTTCTCATTTGATGACCGATGTGCAGTTCCTCCAGACTCCTTCCCTTGCTCCTGATCCTAATCAGGTAGACAATCTAGGATCCCTTCCCCCCTTCCCCTCTCCTCAGCTGAGGATGCTTTGTTGGACCATGCTCCGTGATTAGATGTAGGCAGTTTTGGGGCAGTGGTGGGTGTTTAGGTATATGGGTCCCTGTGCATCCTTATGACCTGCTGATGTTTTGTGCCCCATATGGGTTGTGCCATATTTCTTCTCTCTTCTTACCCCTGTGGAGATGTCTGGGCACTTTTTCCTCTTCTAGTCAAGCCCTTAGGTACCCTTAGAGTTCTTTCCAACCAGCCTTCAAGAACTGGCTGGCTGTCTGATATGAAGGACGGGACATTCTGGGTAGTCTGTCTCTCTCTGATATGAAGGATGGGACATTCTGGGTAGTCTGTCTCTCTCTGATATGAAGGACGGGACATTCTGGGCAGTCTCTCTCTCTCTGATATGAAGGACGGGACATTCTGGGCAGTCTGTCTCTCTCTGATATGAAGGACGGGACATTCTGGGTAGTCTGTCTCTCTCTCTGATATGAAGGACGGGACATTCTGGGTAGTCTGTCTCTCTCTGATATGAAGGACGGGACATTCTGGGTAGTCTGTCTCTCTCTCTGATATGAAGGACGGGACATTCTGGGTAGTCTGTCTCTCTCTGATATGAAGGACGGGACATTCTGGGTAGTCTGTCTCTCTCTGATATGAAGGATGGGACATTCTGGGTAGTCTGACTCTCTCTGATATGAAGTACGGGACATTCTGGGTAGTCTGTCTCTCTCTGATATGAAGGACGGGACATTCTGGGTCATCTGTCTCTCTCTGATATGAAGGATGGGACATTCTGGGTAGTCTGTCTTTTGCTCTCTTTGATATGAAAGATGGGACATTCTGGGTAGTCTGTCTCTTTCTGACAGGAAGGATAGGAGATTCTGGGTAGTCTGTCTCTTTCTGACAGGAAGGATAGGAGATTCTGGGTAGTCTGTCTCTCTCTGATATGAAGGACGGGACATTCTGGGTCATCTCTCTCTCTGATATGAAGGACGGGACATTCCGGGTAGTCTGTCTCTCTCTGATATGAAGGACGGGACATTCCGGGTAGTCTGTCTCTCTCTGATATGAAGGACGGGACATTCCGGGTAGTCTGTCTCTCTCTGATATGAAGGACGGGACATTCCGGGTAGTCTGTCTCTCTCTGATATGAAGGATGGGACATTCCGGGTAATCTGTCTCTCTCTGAAATGAAGGACGGGACATTCCGGGTCGTCTGTCTCTCTCTGATATGAAGGACGGGACATTCTGGGTCGTCTGTCTCTCTCTGATATGAAGGACGGGACATTCTGGGTAGTCTGTCTCTCTCTGATATGAAGGACTGGACATTCTGGGTAGTCTGTCTCTCTCTGATATGAAGGACGGGACATTCTGGGTCATCTGTCTCAGTCTCTGATATGAAGGACAGGACATTCTGGGTAGTCTGTCTCTCTCTCTGATATGAAGGACGGGACATTCTGGGTAGTCTGTCTCTCTCTCTGATATGAAGGACGGGACATTCTGGGTAGTCTGTCTCTCTGATATGAAGGACGGGACATTCTGGGTAGTCTGTCTCTCTCTGATATGAAGGACGGGACATTCTGGGTAGTCTGTCTCTCTCTGATATGAAGGACGGGACATTCTGGGTCGTCTGTCTCTCTCTGATATGAAGGACGGGACATTCTGGGTAGTCTGTCTCTCTCTCTGATATGAAGGACGGGACATTCTGGGTAGTCTGACTCTCTCTGATATGAAGGACGGGACATTCTGGGTAGTCTGTCTCTCTCTGATATGAAGGACGGGACATTCTGGGTAGTCTGTCTCTCTCTGATATGAAGGATGGGACATTCTGGGTAGTCTGTCTCTCTCTCTGATATGAAGGACGGGACATTCTGGGTAGTCTGTCTCTCTCTGATATGAAGGACGGGACATTCTGGGTAGTCTTTTCTCTGATATGAAGGATGGGACATTCTGGGTCGTCTGTCTCTCTCTGATATGAAGGACGGGAGATTCTGGGTAGTCTCTCTCTCTCTGATATGAAGGACGGGACATTCTGGGTAGTCTGTCTCTCTCTCTGATATGAAGGACGGGACATTCTGGGTAGTCTGTCTCTCTCTCTGATATGAAGGACGGGACATTCTGGGTAGTCTGTCTCTCTCTGATATGAAGGACGGGACATTCTGGGTAGTCTTTTTCTCTGATATGAAGGACGGGACATTCTGGGTAGTCTGTCTCTCTGATATGAAGGACGGGACATTCTGGGTAGTCTGTCTCTCTCTCTGATATGAAGGACGGGACATTCTGGGTAGTCTGTCTCTCTCTCTCTGATATGAAGGACGGGACATTCTGGGTCGTCTGTCTCTCTCTGATATGAAGGACGGGACATTCTGGGTCGTCTGTCTCTCTCTGATATGAAGGACGGGACATTCTGGGTAGTCTTTTTCTCTGATATGAAGGATGGGACATTCTGGGTCGTCTGTCTCTCTCTGATATGAAGGACGGGACATTCTGGGTAGTCTCTCTCTCTCTGATATGAAGGACGGGACATTCTGGGTAGTCTGTCTCTCTCTCTGATATGAAGGACGGGACATTCTGGGTAGTCTGTCTCTCTCTGATACGAAGGACGGGACATTCTGGGTAGTCTGTCTCTCTCTGATATGAAGGACGGGACATTCTGGGTCGTCTGTCTCTCTCTGATATGAAGGACGGGACATTCTGGGTAGTCTCTCTCTCTCTGATATGAAGGACGGGACATTCTGGGTAGTCTGTCTCTCTCTGATACGAAGGACGGGACATTCTGGGTAGTCTGTCTCTCTCTGATACGAAGGACGGGGCATTCTGGGTAGTCTCTCTCTCTCTGATACGAAGGACGGGACATTCTGGGTAGTCTGTCTCTCTCTGATACGAAGGACGGGACATTCTGGGTAGTCTGTCTCTCTCTGATACGAAGGACGGGACATTCTGGGTAGTCTGTCTCTCTCTCTGATATGAAGGACGGGACATTCTGGGTGGTCTGTCTCTCTCTCTGATATGAAGGACGGGACATTCTGGGTAGTCTGTCTCTCTCTGATATGAAGGACGGGACATTCTGGGTAGTCTGTCTCTCTGATATGAAGGACGGGACATTCTGGGTCGTCTGTCTCTCTCTGATATGAAGGACGGGACATTCTGGGTAGTCTGTCTCTCTCTGATATGAAGGACGGGACATTCTGGGTAGTCTGTCTCTCTCTGATATGAAGGACGGGACATTCTGAGTAGTCTGTCTCTCTCCCTGATATGAAGGACGGGACATTCTGGGTAGTCTGTCTCTCTCTGATATGAAGGACGGGACATTCTGGGTCGTCTGTCTCTCTCTCTCTGATATGAAGGACGGGACATTCTGGGTAGTCTGTCTCTCTCTGATATGAAGGACGGGACATTCTGGGTAGTCTGTCTCTCTCTCTGACATGAAGGACGGGACATTCTGGAGTACCTATCCTAGAGGAGATTGGATGTTGTATGATCCTGACCCTGTTTTAGCAGTAGATGACCAATAGCTGATGAGACAGGAAAATCTCATATGCGCATGTTTGACGCACTTCTGGTGAGTGCGCATTCTTTATATTGTATCCACTGTGTGGCACACTGGACCCTCGCCCCCACGCACTCTATTAGGATCTACTGGATCCCCACGTGGGCAATTTTTCAGCTATTTGGGACATTTATCCACTTAATTTCACCACAGTGGGATTGACAATTTTGCACTATTTTGCACTTATTGCTACCATACACTCTATGTTTTTATTCCATTTTGTCTATTTTTTATACATATCTAGCACTGCACCTTTATTTATTGATATTTTTTAAACAGTTGGTTACATAAGAGTTGGTTTATTGTTTCTTACTTTTTATTAGTTATTTTGGCTCCTCCCTGATATCTCTGTAAGGTAATACAATGCAGGAATGGGTATTAGGGGACATTTCAAGGGGCTGCAGTTCCTCTGATCTCCACAAGATGGTGATCTCATTTCTTCTATCCAGACAGGACTTCACTATGGAATACAGACAGGAAGTGATGTCAGGAACAGACAGGAAGTGATGTCAGGAACAGACAGGAAGTGATGTGGAATAAAGACAGGCTGTGCCATTCGGTGTGAAGGAGATCGGAGACGTTGCAGGAAGTAGCAGCAGAGGAGGTAATAAGATGTTGTGTTCTATTTACACCCAGTAACCCCCCCGTCATGTCCGTCCTCTTCCTCCATAGTCATGTCTGTCCTCTTTCTCCATCTTCACGTCCGTCCTCTCCCTCCATAGTCATGTCCCTTCTCTCCCTCCATAGTCATGTGCATCCGCTTCCTCCAGTCATGTCCGTCCTCTTCCTCCATAGTTATTGTGACGTCTTTTATCTCCAGCAGATTATACACATCAATATTTAGAAGGACACAAGGATCTCTACAAGGACGTCATGATGGAGGACCACCAGAGAGGACACAAGGATCTCTACAAGGACGTCATGATGGAGGACCACCAGAGAGGACACAAGGACCTCTACAAGGACGTCATGATGGAGGACCACCAGAGAGGACACAAGGACCTCTACAAGGACGTCATGATGGAGGACCACCAGAGAGGACACAGGGACCTCTACAAGGACGTCATGATGGACAATCAGCCGCCCCTCACATCACCGGGTAAGAGGAGACTTTATTGTAAAGGAGAGAGCAGTACGGAGGATCCACCTAGATCCCCCATCATCTGATAAACACATAGAAACAATGGATTTAGTCAGTGTGTGTGTTTCCTACAGATGGATCCAGTCATG